>NC_061122.1:983620-1038680 GCF_002878395.1 Capsicum annuum | reverse complement strand
TCTCATTTCTCTCCAGCCATAGTGTCCAACAAATGCATGCTGGAATATTCTTCCACCAGTCTCTTACCTATTTCTTGCCGGTGCTCCAGTGCCTCAAAAGTAGTCCTAGGCATTGTCCAGTTCACACTAGACATACATAAGAACATGTTCCACAGATCTATAGCTGTTTTGCAGTGCAAAAATAGGTGACTATTCACTTCAGCCACTTGTCCACACATGTAACATCTTGAGCAGATCTGCATACCTCTTCTCTGTAGCACTTCATGAGTCAAACAAGCTCTTCTAATCACCAGCCACACAAAGCATGACACTTTCAATGGTATCTTCACCTTCCAGATTAGTTCCAAGGCCACACAACTGTCAAAGAGTGGTTTGTGTTTCTGTCCCAGTAGTAGGACTTTACTGTGAAAAATCCTTTGTTGTGAAGCTTCCAAACAAGTTTGTCAGGCTTTAGGGAAGTGCCTGGGAACTCATTCAGAACCTGCAGGAGGTCTGCTCCTCTACCCAGCTCCCAGTCATTTAGTGCCCTTCTAAACATTTAAGCCTCACCCCTGTATACTCCACACCTGGCAACCAGTGGCATTTTGTTGTTGGCTAAAGATGTAGAAATCTGGAAACAGTGCGTTCAGAATCCTTTCCCCTACCCAAGGTTCATACCAAAAGTGGACTTAATATGTAAGATGTAGCCAGAAAGTCTCTGTACAAGATCACTCCAATGCAAAAAGATAAATGTATCGCCATCTTATATGACTTGAAGCATTTCAAGCAAGATTGTCTTCTAAATCTAGAGGGAACAGGTTTTCAGTTGCATCATCGTACTAAGGTCACAAACTACTGACTGTTTTGGCCACTAAAATCAGAAATTGGCCAATACATCACTATCTTAATGCATCAGAAAACTTAACTGAAGAGGCAGTTACAATGACAATACAATTTCAAACAAATGGCAAGAAGTTTGCAGTCCAGCATCCAAAGTAATACAAAATTTAGGATAGTTAAGACTATATAGAGTGTCTGGAAATATCATGCAGACAAGTTCCATCAACCAATGGTGTAAATCCAAAAGGAAGAAAACTACATGCCCACACAAAAAGAAAAGAATGAATCAGGGCATCTACAGAGTTCCTTTCTCATCATGCTGGCAATGTAATGACGAACAAGTCATTCAAAACGGTTCGAGTATAACACTTATATAGAAGGAGATTCGTGTAACTATAGACAGAAGTGGAAGCAGTTATGATGAAAAACAGAATAAAAGCAGGAACATGTAAGCCTATGATTTTGCATATAGGCATATCTGACAACCTAAGGCAGAAACAGCTGGCAAATTTTGAGGAATGCCGGCCAGAAGAGCATCAATTCCTAATATGGAAACTATCTCAACCAATAAAAGATGGGATCAATGTTGTCTTATTTGTTAAATTAGCAATTTTTCAGAATCAAACAAATCTGCAAACGTGAATGCCAAGGACAACTCCCTCCTGGATGATACCAATTTGAGACAACTCCAAGATATGTACTTTAACAGCTTACCTTGAGATCTGCACGGAAAGACACAAGAAGAGTTACACCACACAACAATCAAAGAGAGATCTATATCTAGATATCATCTAAGTGAGAAAATGCATCAAATTACCAGGCTAAATAATTTACAGGAAGTTTTTCAATACACATTAGAAATTTGCAGTTGCTAGACAAGAAAATGAGTAATTTGCAGTTGCTAGACGACAAAATGAACTAAACACATTCCATATATTACTCTTTAACAATTAAGTCTGTGATAACCTCGTTGAATTGCTTAATAGGAGGAACTTTCAAGACAGGGAAATAAAGAATTCAAAACTATAATTGAATTTCTTCACAAACAACGAAAAAATGATCTACTCTTATTTTTATGATGACCGATAAATCTATTGATTACACTTCCAAAGTCGGTGGATAATAGGTCACACTCTACCCTTCTCCACTTATATACCACAACCCTGTTCCCCAGTAGGATTTGAAGTCGATGTGCACATACCACACACCCCACGTTGTACCACCTTTGCTGTTGAATCAAAGCCCTGGGACCAGAAAATGATTTATTCTCAATAATTGAATAGAGGTATGGAGTTGCAAATCACAAAGACATCATCAACGACTTGAATTGCCAGAAGGATGACCCAAATTCAAGGTCTAGCGGAGGATGTTGGCTGCTGTAGCAAAGAGCAACATCGGTCTCCATAAAGATATTTAAAGTTGGGAGTTGAAGTTGAAGTCCTGAAGACAGGAGCAGCCAGAATGATCACCACAGAATGAGTAGTGGCAGTTGCCTCAGGAAGATAGGAGTGACACTGGTCACAGGAAAAGGTGGACTAGTGTGCTATAAAAAGAGAGGAGCACAACCAATAGCCAGAGAAAAGGTCAGTGCAGTCGATGCCGCGGTGAGAGGAGAGTGCTGATCGCTAGAGAACAAAAAGAAAAACAATGACCCACAGGTGGCATAAGGCCTGTTTCTTATAGGTGAAAGCGGTATGAATGTCTACCAATATCGAAAAGGATCTGATACCTTGTGAAAATTAAATTAATATTTTATTGATTTAGTTGATCAACATTGTACAAGAGGAACTCATATTTAAGAGTCTATGCACAATACGACAGGTAAGCATTCTCTATGTTTACATATGAGTCTATGCACAATACGACAGGTAAGCATTCTCTATGTTTATAAGGTAAGTAAATATTCTATAATTGAATACAAAATATCATAAGGTATCCTACAGAAAAAATCTATTATTTTTCGTTATTCTTATTTTCTATAAGTTCTATAATATGTTCCTTATACAATTTCATTGAATTAAGACATGTATGAATCTAGACATGTATTCTCTAACACACAACAGTTCTAACAGCGTCAGAGTCTATGATAATCGCAGACAGGGTTTATGACGTCTATCTAGAATTACAATGGGCCATTATGTTTGTTGGTTGTTGGCTATAGATTGTCTATGGCTCATCATCTATGGGCGATGTGGCTATAGATTGTCTATGGCTCATCATCTATGGGCAAAGCATCAGATAGCGCCAAGTCAATCGTCAAAGGAAAAGGCATACCCTTCATTTTCATGAGTGTGTGACCTAAAACGAGGATCACGGTTGGCCATGGGACTCCCTCTTGGCCGCGACATTCTCTTGCGCTGCTGAACTCCATAATTAAAAGCTTCTCTTTCCCTTTCGCCACCTCCTTCAGTATCCATGTCTCCCTCCTCTGATTCTTTATCATGACACCTGCCACGTTTCTCAGGCCTCTCTCCTTCCAAATCATTATCTCTTTCCTTTCTCCTCTCACTTCCATCTCTATCAGTATTTTTCCAGCTATCATGATCTTTCTGTTTCTTCTGATCCACTGTTGAATTTTCCGGCTCATTTGTTTTTCCAGGAACATCGATCACTTCTTTTTCGCTCTGCAAGACCTCTCTCTCCACTCCAGTCCACACTTCCCTCTTCACATGGTCCTTTTCCCAGTCCTTTGGTTTGTCCTTATCCTTTGAAAGATCATTTCTTTCCTTCTCCCACCGCTCAGATTCCCTTTCCTCTTTAAGCAACTCCTTGTTATCAGAAGTGCTATTCCCTAGTTGTAAATTGTTCCGACAATCATTTCTCTCTTTATCCCTTTCTCCCCATTCCCGGTGCTTCCCTTCTTTCCTTTTTCTATCTTTATCTTTGTATTTATCGTCCCCTTTCAAATCCATCTTATTTTCAGCAACGGCTTCACGTGCTTTAGCAAAATCCCTGTTCTCAGAATTTAAGACTTCTTTTCCCAGCTCGGCAGCACCATGGGTTCTTGACGCATGCCATGGATCCATGTTCCCAACAGGGAGATCGGGGTATCTTTTTCCCCTGTTCTGTTCTTTCGAATCTTTCCAACTCATTCCAGTAAACCTTTCCTTATCTGCTTTCACATCTCCCTTGTATTCAGGATAAGTATCCCGATTATGTTTAATGTCCTTACCGTCATCAGCTCTACTGTCAAACCTATCATCCTTGTCAGCTTTAGTCCCTTGGTACAACTCCCTTAATTCACTTTTCGCATCGCGATTATCAACCTTGACCTCCTTGTTAATTTCCTTGGGCTCCAACCTATTTTCTGAAGCAACAGAATGATCAGGATGTGAAACTACTGGACATGATGACACACGGTACATTGGTAGCACTGGAGACCTTCTATCTGCATCTCGTGATGATTCAGTCCGTTGAATCTTCGGCATCCGAGCATTCTGGCCCACATCAAAGGAGGCATGATATTCAGGCGTTCCCGAACTCATCACTTTGGGAAATGCACCAGAGTCATCATATGAGTACTTTGGAGCAGAAGAGTAACTATGGTTACTACCGCCGCCATTTCCACCATCCTCGTGTGGTCTTTTATTCGGAGTACCACTCATATTCTGGCTTTTTACGCATATATAAGTTAAGGAACTTCAAGAAAGACAACCTGCAAAACATTAAAAACCTATGAATATCATCAAGCTAAATTGATGTTGAGAAAATAACAATGAAAACCACTTATAGGCAACAAACTTTTCGCCAAATCCATAAACAGCTTAACAAATGCAAAGCCATTTATAAGTAACATTCACATGCTAGTAACGATCTTGCAAGATAACTTCATGACTTACTAAAACTTTACAACCATAGATCTCTTTTGTATTTTGTGAAATCAACTAAAGCTAGATGTCATCTTTCCTATCCTTGGTAGCAGCAAAGCTTACAAAATTCAGAATTTGATATAATAATGAGCAAACATAATTGATGGACCAGAATTTCCATCTTCCTAATGTACCCATCAGAAATCAACTCCAGTTCAACCAACACGCATCAAAAGGAACAGAGGCAAAAGAAAACCTAGAAACAAAAAAACAGAGTAACTAATCAATCAATCAACTATGACTCACTCCAAAATTGATTAGGCTTTCCAATTCCATTCTAATCTAAATTAATTTTGTCTTTTCAAGCAAATTCAAGATTATCTATATCTCAAAAAGAACTGACATCTAAATGCTTATCACCGCAATAATTTCTCATCAGCTGCCAATTCAAACTTACCAAAGATCTGTTTTCTATTCTATGAATCCAATTTAAAGCAAGATATCATCTTTTCTATCCTTGGTTAGTAGCAAAGCAAGTAAATTTATGAAATAATGAGCAAATGTAATTGGTGGACCGGCATTTCCATTTCGATTCAAGCAAACTACATCTATCTTCCCGCTAAAGATATACTCATCACAAATCAACGCCAGTTCAATCAACACAGCATCAACTAAGGAAAAAGACTAAAGAGGCAAAAAGAAAACTACTAAAAAAAAAAAAACACTAATTAATCAATCAATTGACTACGGCTCACTCGAAAATTAGTTAGATTTGCAGTTTCATTCTAATACTAGAAATAATTTGTCTTCTCAAGCAAATTCAAGATTCTCTATATCTCAAAAGAATTAGAACTTAAAAGCTTATCACGCACGACAACTCTTTAACAGTTGCTAATCCCATTTCATAACAATAGCATTCGTAATCAGAACGAACCCAGATAAACCAAAAAAAGTTAAAAGCTTTTTTCTATTTGGTGAATTCAATTGAAGGCAAGATATCATCTTCTCTATTCTTGGTTAGTAGCAAAGCATACAACTTTATCAAATAACAAACAAACATAATTGGTGGACCAGCATTTCCATTTCGATTTGAGCAAGTACTAGACCCTTTTCTTATTAAGAGTGGTGTTTGGGCCAGGTTCGCACACCTCAAATAAATCCACGAGATACCTTCCACCTACCACCTATACCTATCTTCCCTCTACAGATATACTCATCACAAATCAATTCCAGTTCAACTAACACCCCATCAACAAAACACCACAAAACAGTAATTAATCAATCAATCAACTAGGGCTCACTCCAAAATCACTTATCTTTTCCAAATTCATTCGAAAACTCAAAAAACAAAAAAAATGTCTTCTCAAGCAAATTCAAGATTGTTTTTTTTTTTTACAACAAATTCAAGATTCTCTATATCTCAAAAAAAGAATTAACATTTAAGAACTTACCACACACAACAATTGTTCAAGAATCACCAACCCCATTTCGTAAAAACCCCAAATAAACCAATAAAATTAAATCTTCGAATCTAATAACATACACCCAAAACAGCAAAAATCAAGAAAGACCCCCAAAAGTTATGAACTTTCTGTTACCTTACCAAAGAGGAGCAAAAGCACAGCAAAAATCAAATCTTTTTCTCTGTAAATTTTGTCTGAAGAGAATTCAAAGGCGAAATTTGGTTGATTTATTAGAGCAAAATGAAGTAACGAGGGGTGTAAATGTAATAGAAAAAATTGTAAGCAAAATTGTTGTTTTTTGTTTTGTTCAATTTTGATTTAAAATGCCCTTTAATTTGTACCTATTGCTTAAACTAGACCTTAAAGTATTATTGTGGACAAGAGAGAATTCTTTTTGTTTTTTTTCTTAAGAGTTAGCAAGTTTCATTCTTCCGTTGTTCATAGTGATAAAATTAACAGAATGTGATGATTCGTACGAGTTGCAAGTGAATTAATTTATGTGTTGTTTAATTTGCGGATAAAATTTCAAGTTTGATGGAATAATGTGGATATTTAAGAAATAAATTTGTATTGTTCGCTAAATATAGTATAAATTTTATTTCAATTTAATTTTAGAATATCTTAACTTATAATGTGTATCGTCCATTTAGTCCAAATAGTAAATGTAATTAAAAAACATGGTAAGCAAAATTGTTGTTTTTTATTTTCTTCAGTTTTGATTTAAAACACCCTTTAATTTATATCTATTACTTAAACTAATCCGTAAAGCATTACTATGGAAAAAAGAAGATTCATGTTGATTTAAAAGTTACCAAGTTTCATCCTTTCAGTATTCAATGTGATGAAACTAGTGAAATATGATGCGGACGAGTTGTTCATGAATTAATTTATTTTCTTTTGGTAATTTTGATTCTCGAACTAAATTTGTCAAAAGTATAACCTTGAAATTACAATTATTGGACTAGTATGCTCCATTTGGTAGGTGAAATAAAATAAATTCAAATGTAATAAGATAAGAGGGGATATTAAAGGAAATAAATTTATATTATCGGCTAAATATAGTATCAAATTTATCTTATTTACCAAAAGTATTTAGTCCTTTAGTTTTAAGAATAGAAAAATAACAAAGATATTTTATGTTCATAATGAAATTTTAAGGATGTAATTTAAGTTGTATATATTGTCAAAGGATATTTTTAATCATAACTTTTTTATTAATAAAGGAAGAATATGTTTTTTATCATCTGAACAACTCCTCTTATTCAATTATTTAGTCATTTTGTTTACCTATTTTTTACGTTTATTTTGTTGATTAAAACTTTTAATTTTCTTAAGTTTAGAAAAATATAGGCAATAGATAGTTCTGATATCATTTTCGTTCACTTGACATGGTTATTACCTTAATAGTAAATAATAAACATGTTATGAAGCAATGCACGGGAGTAGATAGAAAAAGAAGTTGACCGAGATAGATGGGTGAAAGAGAATGATATCAAGAACTTAGTATATCTTCAAGCCATTATTAAAGAAGTACTTCGATTGTACCCTCCAGAACCACTATTATTCCCACATGAAGTCGTGAAAGATTGCAAGGTGGGAGGTTATTTTATTCCAAAGGACACTCAATTATTGATGAATGCTTGGAAGCTACATCGAGACACGAGAATATGGATCGATAATGTTAAAAGTTTTGTTCCAGAAAAGTTCTTAACAAGCTAAGCAGAGCTACGTACAAATGATCATCATTTTAAATACATTTTTGAAAGACGATCTTATCCCGAAATAGCATATGCAACCCAACTGACACATCTTGCACTTACCCGTTTACTCGAAACTTTTAATTTTTCTACTCCTTTTGATAAGCCATTTTAAATTATTTTTATTTTGAATTGGAAGACTATCACAGATAACTTCTCTACTCTGTCTTTTTCATTGTTGCTCTGCAAAAATACATCGAATATATTGTTATCAAATTAGTTTTATTATAAACAAAAATAAATAAATAAATTTAGTTTGAGATTATTTTTGCATTTTTGTTTTAAAAAATAAGATTCCAAGTCCCAATTGAACGCTTTTCTTTTTCCCTCAAAAAAATATCTCATTGTTCCAATCAATTTGAGATTTATATATAGAACTTTTTTCGCTCGCGATATTTGTTCTCTTTTACTTCTCGCGTTAATTTCTCGGCGGCGGCGGCAACTGATCGGAGAAATTGTAGTGTTTTAGCAAAGCTAAAGCTATTAACGAATCGATGGCGCCACCGGCGAATGGAGGTGGCGGCGGAGGAGCTGTACAGGAGCAGCCGGCGGCGGCGGCAGGGCAGCCGCAGCAACAGCGGCAGCAAGGAGGAATTGGACAGATGTTGACAGGAGTAATAAGAATAGCTGTTTTCTGGTATTTTGCTTCCAAGTTTTTTTCGCCGAATAAGCCTATCTCCTCCGATCCGTCTGTTCCTAATTTCCAGATCTCGAATCTCTTCCACAAAGGCGAACCTTTGGTTAGTTTTGTTCATGAAATTTAGAAATTGCGTGAAGTTTATTAATTGTATTCGAGTGTTAATTGTCTAAAACACGTGTAAATATGTCTGTTTTATGAGTTTTATAACTGATAAGACGTGATAGTTGAGGTGTGTTTTGATAAATAATTGGTGATAGTTAGCTCACGCATTTGATAGTTCAGTTTTTAAACTCAAAAATCGAACCTTTAGGTGTGCTTTTGACCCTTCACTCTCATGTATATGTGGTCTGAGCTGAAAGTAGGGAGTTCAATTAAACATGCCGCAAAAAGCTATACGAGCTTCTTATTATAGAATAAATTGTCAAAAACACAGCTAAAGTATCCTTTTTTAAGTTTCATAGAAGTACGCATGCAAGTTTATCTGAACTATCACTAACTACTTATATCAACTATCATTATTGACTTTTATTACCTGAAATATCATCATTATTTGGATAGCGAAAGTGACGGGTGGGAAAAGTCAAAAAATTGATAGTTTAGGTGTGTGTTTTGACAAGAACCATACGAGCTTCTTATTATAGAGTGAATTGTCAAAAACACAGCTAAAGTAGCATCTTTTTTGAGTTTATACCTGAAGTATCATGTATGCAAGTTTCCTACCTAAGCTATCAGTAACTATTTATTAAGCACACCTCCACAACTATCAAATATTCACTTTTTTGCTACTTGAATTATCACCTTGTTCAGGTAGGAAAAGTGAACATTTGATGCTTGAGATGTTTTTTGATAAAAAGTTGGTGATAGTTTAGGTAGGAAATTCACGCACTTTATAATTAGTTATGAAACTCAAAAAAGGATTGTACTTTAGGTGTGGCTTTTTACCATTAAATTCTTTACCTTTACTTTTCCTATGTATATATGCCTGAGCTGAAAGTAGATAGCTTAGTTGAACCTGCTGCAAAGAACTATATTAGCCTATTATTATATAGATTTTGAGGTGCGTAATAATCTATCTAAAAGGTTAAGTTATTAGAGAGAGCAGACTTTTATTTGTTTGATTATATCTCAACACACTCTGCCGCGTGTAGTCAGAGGGTCCTTTTTCATTGGCCATGGGAAAATTCTTTTTCATAATCGGGTCGGAGAGAATCAAACCCAGGATTCTAAACTATTTTAGAAGTTTTAGAATACTTGTAACAAGAATCAAGGACATGAATTTGTATATTTTTGCTCTTTGAAATGTAAACGTGGCACCCAACACCTGCCTTTTTACTGATTTATTACGCAATGAAAATAAATCAATTATGAAAATTTGGATGAATTAGACTACACCGGCTTGAGGTAAGGAGGAGGTGGGTTTAGAGGAGCCTTTAATTCATCTTTCCACTACACAATTATGCCAAGTATTTCTGAAAACTGCTTTGTGAATACAATATCCTATTTAACTACAATTATGCTCAACTTAAAAGTTTCTGGCATGGATTTTTAATAGGACATGTGGTTCTATCTTTCCGAACAAGAAAAGTTCAACGACTTTGGCAATGAAGGTGCACTTATTTGGCATGAGACAAATATACCATATGCTGTTTGGGGACCAGAGAGTACCAGAACCCTTTCATTGAAGTATCAGCCCTCTGTGGTACCATTAACTGCCTTTAAAATGTGTTTTTCAACGTGAACAAAAGTTTTGATTCAGGATACTTCCCCTCTCTTTTGGATGCACGAGTCTTTACTGCCTTGCACTATATTTTACTGTGGCACAGTACTTATCTGTACTTGGCTGCCTATGATTGTTTCCTCTCAGGCAGTGAAGAACAATGGGAGTCTTTATGCTCATGTTTTCTTTGCACGTTCTGGGTATTCTCCTGATCCAAATGATCCTGAGTATCAACCATTGACTGCTTTTGGACGGACATATCGTAAGATCATGTTATCTGTAAAGTTTTTGTCCTTATCTATGTTGATAGAAGGTGGATTTTGTGAGTGCGTGATTCTAATGTACTATTTTGTGAACTCAGCTATTGTGACGTATCTACCCAAATCTAAAGCAGACAAGAAGAAGAGCCTTTTAAGAAATTCTGAGGACTCGAAGGAGGATGTCACCATTTCTGAGGTACACCTACGTTTGTATATTTGGACTTGTGTTTATATGTAATATCTGTGGGCATTTTTTCATGACGTGAGCATTGAGATAATTTGTATCTGCATTTAATGCCTGATGAATTTCTTTCTATCTCCTCTTCCCTCAAATTTATCCTTTAGATTCTTTACTACGGCTCCACCCAACAGAATGAGCCTTCTGACTGCAGAATGAATCTTCTGCCTATTTGATTATGACATGGCTGTGAGCCAGTAGAATGGACCTTCTGCCTACTTAATTATGACATCATCTGCCAGACAGCAGAGTGAATCTTCTGACTATTTAATTATGACATCGGTTGCCAGCCATCAGAATGAATCTTCTGCCCATTTGCATTATGAATTCTGCTCCCAGACAGCAGAACAAATCTTCTGACTAATTTATGTTATTACATCAACTCCCGAGCCTGTAGAATGAGGCGTTTGACTATTTTACATTGTGGTGTAATAAATTTCACTTGTTTTAAATGCATTGTCATCCCTCGCATCACCATATATGATTTTTATACCATATAATCATGAGGTTTGATGAGCAGTTTCCTCAGGCAGTTCAAGAAGCTCAAGATGATCTTAAGGAGGATGGTCCTCCTGAATGGATTTCATATTGGAAACCTAATGTTACAATCAACTTGGTTGATGATTTCACAAGGTATGCCTGCTTGACCAGCAATTTCTTATAGTTCTGGTCTGAATAGTAAGTTTGGTTTCATTTAGCTATGTTTTCAGTAACCAATTTGAAATGACAATTTTACATCTAGTATACTCTATTGCAGTTGTATGTTTGTGTTGTTAAACTAGATGTCTCTCTCTCTTTCTGATCTGTTTAACTGCTTTTCCTTTTTCTGTATACTATTCTAACATCTTAATTTTCTTGTTTCTTTTTTCACACTCGGCATTTTTCTTTTTGCAGATACACTGCAAATGCCATTCCACCTATTGTTGCTCCTTGTATCCTTTACTTACACTGTCTCTTTATTTTTTCTGATGGGTTCCTTTTACACAATGTATTCTGCTTAACAAGTTGCGATGGTAAGATACTTCTGCAGAAGCATCTCAATTAAACCTGTGGAAGATATTGGTGACTTGTTTGATGCAAGTGTATGATTTCATTCATGCTGAATCCTTTCTGCTTTTTGCTGTTCTATTAGTTCTCTGTGAGTTGGCATCTTCGTCTGCTCTTCCTGTTCATGGAAAAACACTTTCATGCCGTTCAATTCCTTGACCGGACTTATTAGACATGAATATTGAATCTACAACAGGAAACTACTATCCGACTGTTTTCTTCAATGAGTTCTGGCTACTTAGGGATAAATTAATAGCTATGAATGATACAGTAACTGAGGTGCCTCTGCATCTAGAGGTGGGTCCCATAAGCATGACAAAATGGCAGCTATTCCTGCAGATGGACCAGTCCTTCCAGATTCATCGTAGTTATGGTAGCATGCTCGATGGGGAGTCTGATGAACTAAAGGTATCATTTACTTTGTTTTGCAGTAAGCATTGGCGTAACATTTCTGCACATGGAATATCCACACGCAAATGATTTGTCCGAATTTGCATTGGTACCAATTTGCATTTTCTCTTCCCTTGAATATTTTAAAAAAATTCGACTCCAGAAGTCCAAACTAACATACTAGAGTCCTGCTTTAGATCGTTGTAGCAATGATGTGAAATTTTAGTAGCATCTGTTATTTTCACCAGTTAACTGTTATTTATGTGTTTGACATGTTGTGATTTATTACACTTTTTCCAGAGAGTTTTCTTGGAAGGAAATCCGTACCTTTTGGGGCTGACCATGATTGTCTCAGTAATGCATTCACTATTTGACTTCCTGGCATTCAAGAATGGTAAGAATAGTTGTGAGCATTTGGCCTTCTAAGGAAATTACAGGAAGTTTGGAGTTGATTGGATGAAGAATAAATTTGATTTTCCTTGTAGATATTCAATTTTGGAATAAAAACAAGTCCATGGAAGGGCTGTCTGCAAAATCAGTGGTTGTGAACTTCTTTTGCCAGCTGATTGTTTTCCTGTATCTTCTTGATAATGATACTTCATGGATGATACTTGCAAGTTCCGGTGTTGGTTGTTGTATTGAGTTCTGGAAAATAGGGAAGGCAATGCACATTGAGGTATGATCACAAATAATAATGGAATTGAATTTTTGTTTTGCTCTTTATTATTGCTACCACGAGCATAATAATTGCTTCTCGTGGGGTTCTCTTATTATTTAGTTTGATGAACTTGGAAATTTGAGTGGCTTGGGGGATATAATATATGTAAAACTAAATTTGTGATTAGTAATCGAGAATTCAAACTTACCAATGTCTTCTTCAGGACTTGTGCTTCTTTTGTACATACTGTGACTGGTTAACTCAGATTCAATCCACCAGTAGTTTTATTATAAATCGTCCTTGTTTCTAGATTGACAGATCTGGTAGAATACCTATGTTGAGGTTCCGAGATCGGGAATCATATGCTGGAAATAAGACGAAAGAATATGATGATCTTGCCATGAAGTATTTGTCCTATGTGTTGTTCTTCCTTGCCGTGTGCTTTGCAATATACTCTCTAATGTATGACCGCCACAAGAGTTGGTATTCGTGGATCCTCTCATCCCTGACAAGCTGCGTCTATATGTTTGGTAAGTTTCTGTCAATCTTTTCATATGACTGTCAATGTTGTGACACTTTTTCTGGTATTTAGGATCTTAGCAATGTAGTTCTAAGCCTCGCATTGCTTGAACAGTTGATGAACATTTTCAGATGATCTTCACGCCTTCATTGCAATTTCCTTGAATGGATATGTCAAGATTGCGAAGTGCACAGTTTGCATTTTCGATGAGCTTGTATTCTTCTCGATCTAATATTTTCTACTACTTCTGCAGGATTTGTTATGATGTGTCCACAGTTGTTCATCAATTATAAGCTGAAGTCCGTTGCTCATTTACCTTGGAGGCAGATGACTTACAAATTTCTAAATACCATCATTGATGATTTGTTTGCATTTGTGATAAAAATGCCAATGCTACATCGCCTGTCTGTGTTCCGTGATGGTAAGTTTTTGGAGTAAAATTCTTTCTAGTTGATTTGATTGTTTATATTGGGTAAATACCAGCAGTGGTGTCGTTCTCTTCCATTACTGTTTGAATCAAAGCTATTATTGCCTGTTCAATGCTGTACCTGAGTTCATATTTGTATTATAAGCTCAAAGCCAGAGAACATAATACACTCTATGTAGAGAATTTCATCAACCGTCCCACGATCGTGAGAATTTCTTGGTTAACCAACTAACCAGCTAGATAAGAACATCCCCGGGAAAGGATCTATGACAGTATTCTTTTAAGATGCCAAGCATGTGTATTCAATGCTAGAGAATTCAATATTGTTTACTATCCACATTTTTGTAGAAGCTCGAGCTCTTTAACCGTTATAAAAGATGAACTTGGTTATTTTATTTCAACAACTCATATGCTCGATTCAGTTTAGAGCTTGCCATTATGAAAGTAGCGTTACATCCATCTTCAGCTCGAGTGATATAGTTGAGCCAGTAATTTTGTGGTCGTCTTGCTTTTTTAGTCCGTCATTGCAAATGTTCTATGCGTTTTTCTGTGATTCTACTCTCTACATTAGCTTTTTCACCCAATTTGGCCAATTCGGTTACTGATATTTCGTCCGTCTTTTGTCACGCAGATGTTATATTTTTAATATACCTATATCAGAGATGGGTTTATCCAGTAGACAAGAAACGGGTGAATGAGTTCGGTTTTGCTGCAGAAGATGTGGATCAAGCTGCCAGTAGTTCAGATACTCCAGCAGAGAAAGAAGACGAGAAGAAGACTAACTAAGCTGAATTTTCCGTTATGTTTTTAGGACCCGTTTGGCCATGAAAAACCAAAAACATATTCACTTTATTTGATATTTTTGAAGTTGAAAATAGAGTTAATAGTTGTGTTGGCCATTTTAACTATAATGAAAGATTAAAAAAAATACTCAGTTTTGATAAATAAGTACAATTAAAACTACTCAACTATTGTACTATATTTAAAGAAATAGAACTATATTTTAAAGCAGAATTATTTTTTCAAAAAGTCAAACCCAAAAGCAAGTTTCAAATCAAACCAAGAGACCTTTTTCTGTGTACAAGCTTTTTATATAGTCAGAGAGAAAGCAACTTCTTGTCCAACACCAACTATACAATACAACCCAAAAAAAACATCCTCCAATTTAATTGTAGATAAAGAAGCAGTTCGCTTTCTGTATTCAGATTGTGAGATCTCCAATTTATAGTACAAAGGTATGGTGTGTTAGCTTTAAAAGGTATGGTCAAACTATGAAACAACAAAAATAAACAATATCTGAGAATTTGCAGTTAACACAAAATGGATATATAGCCAAAATCTTTTGAAAACAGTGTAGAGTAGTTCAAATAATCCATACTCACTCACTCCCATCTCAATTTACGTGATACACATATCGAATTTTGAGATTCAAACAAGTCTATCTTTAACCAAATTTACAGTAAAACTTAAGTTGTTTGACTCTTGCAAAATGAAAAGTGTCATATAAATTGAGATATTTTTTTTTTTAAGTATGAATAGTGGAACAAGTAGTAGTAGGTATTTTTGTTGAAAAAGGAAACCCATAGCAACATTAATTGGTGGTGTCAAGAAAAGACTGTCCCAACACAGTATTGTTTTGGTGATTTAGCAGAAGCAACAAATACTGAAACTTTTGTGAGCAGTTGGTTGTTTCTATACTCAAATAAGGAAACTCTGATTTTGTGAGTTGGTAAAATGTAAACTCAAAATTTTTTGATGCATTATTTTGTGAGTAGGTGTATGAATATTTTGCTAATATGGAAATTCAAAATTTATTGCAAATTTGATACTCATTACATTCAATTTATTTGTCACATTTTGAATTGAGAAAAAATTTAAGAAGTTATATTAAGAAAATATATATATATATATATTGAAGAGAAGTACTTGACTGAGTGCAAGATTGAGAGTGATTGTCAAGTCAGAAGCATGCCATTTTGCTTATTGTTACTAGTATTTCCTTACTTGATCTTTGTTTAACATTGGAACTAGTGTGTGTAGGTAGTAGCTAATTTAGGAAATCATTGACCATTAGATAATAAAGTATACAGAGTAAGCAACTACGTATTAATGTATTGTGGGATTATAATGTATATGCCTACTTTGGTATAATGAAACGTTTTGAGAATGGACAAATGAGGCATATGTATTGTTTCATTTTATAACAATAATAATATTTAATATAATTTTATAAATAAAGTTTGAAGAGAACTTAGTGTAGGCAGGCTTTTTTTTTAAAAAAAAAAGCACAGAGTTTATTTTCGATAGACCATCGAATCAAGAAAAGAATACTTTTAAAACAATTGAAAACAAAACTAATTAAAAAAAAAAAAGTCATGATTAAACATATAAAAAGCATGTCAAAGTGTAATGAAAAAGGAAAAAGTAACTATCATAAAATAATAGGGTAATTGTATTAATCAAAGGGAAGAAATTACATGAATAAGATTATGACTATTAAGTATGGAAAAATAAGCGAGATAATGCTCTACATTAACTTTTCATCTTAATCCATGTCCTCGGTAACTTCTTGTTTGAGGTCATCTGTTCGATTAATTCAAATTGAATTATTTTTAAACTAATCAAATTTTTTCAAATATTTTTTCGATTTATTTCTAGACTTCATAATATCATGTTAAGTAATTTGAAACGAATGGACTAAATAATATTACTAGTACTAGAGGAGGGGGGAGGGGTAGAGTAAAAAGCCATATATACCCCCGGAGCTATTAAAACAGATAAATAAATATTCTATGTTATATTTTTAGATTATTTGTACCGTTTGCCATCAATATGTATATACCTCCAAACTAATGAAAATGTTATGTATATTTAATCAGACAGTGCGCCCCACATATTCTCATTCAAAAGAAATTGAGCCATTTTCTCAAAGTACTCTATTCCCAGATCTACCGATGAAATATTCTACGATTGAAGTTGGAAGCGAGTTTCGCCCATATCTATTTTCTGGCGAATCAAAATCAATGCGGATCGCAAAATATTTCTTTAGAATGAAGATACGTAGATGAAACTCGCTTCCAACTTCGATCGTAGAATATTTCATCAACAAATCAGGGGATGAGGACACGTAGTGCGTGCTGTTTAACTGCAGGATATACATATATTATTTTTAATAATTTGAAAGTATATACATATTCAAAGTTAGACGATAAAAATCTATAATACATTAAAAGTGTGAAGACCCTTAAAAATATGATTTGAATTTTTTGTCCTTCATTAAAATACCTCATAATAGATAAAATAGTATTTTTATTTTTTTTTCTAATTATTATTTTATTTATTTATAATATTGACTCATATAAAATATATGAGATTTTGACTTTAAAATAATGGTAAGATTTTTTTTCAAATTAGGAGCTCTAACATATATTGTAAGAGATAGTTTTTGTTTTGCAATTGGTTTAGTTTTGGTTTGTTGAATTTACACCTTCATTATAAATGTATCCTCTAAATAAGACGTGTGTGAAAATTATAGGATTAACTAAAAATTCGTCCAC
This sequence comes from Capsicum annuum, assembly GCF_002878395.1. Lineage (NCBI taxonomy): Eukaryota > Viridiplantae > Streptophyta > Magnoliopsida > Solanales > Solanaceae > Capsicum > Capsicum annuum. The sequence goes on along the minus strand of NC_061122.1, from coordinate 1,021,378 downwards.
CAGAATACTTTCAAGGAAATTATTCTTCGAATATTTTTGGGGATTTTTCCTATCAATTAATGATTCAATAGAGGTGTAGTGTTTTCTTTGGTAATCAATCCCAAATTATTTTTGTCCTTGTAAAAGGTCTTTTTCTGATTTTTTGTACCTGTATTTATAGCGGTTAGAATTTAATATGAACAAATTTTATTGGTGAAAATAATTAAATTTTTATCGTATCTATTCTTTATTTAGGGTTGAGTGTAATATAGATTTTAAAATAATTATTGATATTGTGATACTAATTTGCTTAATACAGATGATAGATAAATGTTAAGTCAGGCTTTAAGGAATTTCAGTGAAAAGATAAGATTTAGTTGTAGTGTTCAGATATCCCGATTATCATATTGATATGTTGGCATGTGCTATTTTTTCTGCTCAATATAGATGATCGATAACTGTCCAATCGAGCTCTACGAATTTTTTTTGTAAAAAAAGTGAGATTTAATATTACTATAATATCTCGATTATCATGAATTTTATGACTTTTTTTTATCAAAATTAGGTTCCTAAATCTCAATCATATTATTTTATTGTGACTTATGTTCTGTTGTTATTTATCATTTTTTAAATTTTTCGCTTAATATGAGTGATAGATGAATGATCACCTTTACTCTTTTGGTTAAAAGAGAAGTCACAACAGTGATATTAGTTTGTCTTTAGTTTTTCTTTTTTGGGAGATTTTTTTTTCCTTTTGAGTAGAAGTCTATTTTTGTTTCTTCAAATTTATTATTATTAATTTTATTTATTGTAAAATAGTAATAATTTTTAAACTTAAAATATAATTATAGATACTGCATTTAAATTATTTACTTTATCTCAATTTACATATAAATTCATGTAACATGTAATTTAACGTTAATTGCTACCTTTCAATAATCTATTCTTCTTATGAATATATTTTTATTGATCGATGCGGGACACACGTACAAAAATATTTACTAAATTAGTATAAAAAATACACATCAACAACATACTCAGTGAATTCCCACCAAGTGGAATCTAGGGAGGATAAAATATACGCAATTCATACTACTACCTTCAAAGAAGTAGAAAGATTATTTTCAATATACCCCCGGATCAAGATACAGAGACAGTAGATAAGGATCATAGTAAAACATGAAACAAGATGAAATAACAGACACCCACAAAATAGTACAATATCAAGCTACCCCAAAGTGCATCTAACTACTTGCTACGACTCACTTTCACGCACTATCTTTCTACCCTAATTTGATTCTTCAAACATTACTATCTAAGATCATATTCTCAGAAGTTGTACCTACTCCAAGTCCTATCTAATTACCTTCTTTCAGTATTTCTTCGACCTATCTCTATCCCATCTGAAACTATTTAAAGTCAACATCTTATACCTCTGAACTGGATCATTCATGTCCTTTCTTATCACATGCTCAAACTATTTTAACTGCATTTTCATATTTTATCCTCTGTCAAAGTCATTTTCACCTTCGCTCGGATAACCTCATTCCTCACTCCAGTAATACTACTTTTGAGAGAGTATAATGGTCTTATCAAGAAATGAAGAAAATCCTTGAAAGATGGTTTTGGCCGCCAAAAAGTTGTATGCATTAAATGAAGAGTAATAATTATAGTATGTGTCAGTCACTTTCATTATTACTTCAGATTTTCCACCCCCCCTTCTTTTGTGAAACAAAAGGCACTCTGACACCTTCCCCCCCCCCACCCCTCATATCCCCAATACAAATCCTTTTTGTTTCACTCATTTATACCTATTTACAACTATTCCCAACATACAACACAACCAATATACTCTCCAAATATCATCTTACTTTATAAATATTTGAATTCTCATATACTATATACTCCGTATGAATTGTTAAATAAACATAGGTGTATACTCTTCCTTAGTTTAAGTAAGTATTAGTATTATAGCAATAAGTATTATAACTTGTTTACTAGGAGTACTCGTATGAATGTGAAAATCAAAAAAAGTTAGCTAATAATTGTCAGTTTATTTATTGCTATGTAAAATAGGTATGAAGTCAATATTAGATAAATTAAAATGAATGAAGAGAATACTTTTTTTGTACCAAAATAATCAATAGTATATATTAATACTTACTGTACAATAATAAAGGAAATTTTTTCAAGGAGCGTGTGATTGATTATATTTCTTATTAGGAGTAATTTTTTAATTTTCACGTATTTATTATATCTTTTAATTCTAGAATAACTATTTTTTCCGTTTCGAAATAAATGAATTATTAGATTTTGACACACAAATTAAGAAAAAAAATATCAAAGATATAAATTTAACATAAATTTTTATTTTTACCTTTGAAGTCTCTTTCTTAAAAAAAAAAAAGAAGAAAAAACTGCAGTTTCTTTTGTTTGTTAAATTATAGGAAAAAATTGAACGATTCACTAATTTTAAAATACTAATAAATATTTTAACAGTTCATTTATTCTGAAACGGAGAAAATATTATGAAAGATAGAGTTGGAAAAAAATGGTTAGTTTTCTTTTAATGATGTTAATTATTTTGAGATAATTTTTTTAATAAATATAGTAGTATCAATTAGTATTTTAAGATGAACAAGTAATTCATTGGTATAATGTAATGTGTACGGATAAAATAACAGAAGAAACAAGAAACAAAATAGTAGACCTATATTTTTGATATGATTGCAAATCCATAGGGTTTTCTATGACCCTATGTAAGTAGTAGTACGTACTCATTTACCTTTTTAGAGAAGCACATGAAAGATCTTCTTCCACCAAATCACTCCCTCCCTATGCATATATATTACTGTTATATATACTGTTATTATGTTACATTTTGTTGTTCTATGTTTCTTTCTTCTACCTATATATAATAATATATGTATAATATACATATTTCTGTGTAAGTTCATTTCTTGTTTCTTGTAAAAGTTGAGAAAAAGTTTCATTTCATCTTCTTGTTTGTTTGCTTCTTATTTTTGAACAATGGCAGCATCTGGTTGTGTTCATCACAAAACACTTAATCCAAAAGCTGAAGAGTTTATACCAACTCTTCATGCAATAGATTTAGTCCCTTCTCTTCCTCACCAAATTTTTCATCCAGTAGGTAATGAACTGGTTGTGTATCAGCCACCACCATCAGTACCAGTACAAGGGAATGAGATTGTTCCATATCAGCAGCAGCCAGCACCACCAGTATTGCCACTACTTACTTACTTTCCACAGCCTTTTTACTGGATTTGTTATAAAGATGTTCATGTTCAACCTTGTTACCAGCAGCAGGTTGAGGTTCTCTCATTACCTGAGAGAAGTGACCATCAAGAGGAGCCAGTTAATGAGGTGTTTCTGAGAAAAACATGGAGAAGGTGTGGGAAGAGAGGGGCTAAAAGACTCCCTTTGCCACCAAGGTTGGTGGGAGCTGCAACTGCTGGTGAAAAAACATGGAAGCTAAGAGGTTGTTTTATGAGAAAACCCCATCAAGAAGCTGGTTCTATCAGTTCTTACAAAGCTACTCCTCTTGTTAAAGAAGGTCCCATTTTAAGCAGCAACTTAACTACTGTGATGATTAGGAATATTCCTAATCAGTTCAGGTCTGTAAAATGCTCTCTTTTACACAAATGTCTTGTAAAGTTCTTTACCTTCTTGTTTGGTCATGTTATTGAGATTGAGTTCTATATGCAAAAGTCTATTATGGGTCAGATTTGTTTTTTTGGCATTTACCTTTCATTTACATGTTCTTGAAATGTTGTACTATGTCATTTTTGTTTATTTGCATAGCTGCACTTGTTTGGACTTTAGTACTTGTTCTTGACTTCTTGAAATGATCTAGTATTCCCCCTTTTTTGTTTATACCATTTTCAGATTATTTCATTCTTGCATGTTGAAAATTGAGATTTGAATGCTTTGCTTTTTTTTTCACTTGCCTTTTTGTTCAATCATTTTCAATTTTATTTTTTTTCATGTTGGAATTGAGATGATATCAGTCTCATTGGGTACTAGTAGTTTATGTGACCATTTAGTGTTACAATGCATTTACAGACTTCAATTTTACTGTCTATTCATATCCCAATGTGCAATTACTATACTGATGCATGCACTTAGTATTCATCATATATGATTGATTAGGCTATTAAATGCAGTTTTTCTGTATCCCCCCCCCCCCCCCCCCCAGCAAGATTATTAATGGAGCTTTTGGTTTATTTTGGTATGCATATTTATGAATCTGTTAGTTTCTGACAAAAAGTTTTAACTCTTTTTGAATGGATATTATTTTACAGGAGGGAGCAATTCATGCTATTTGTTGATCATTACTGCTCTATATATCATTGGGAGTATGATTTCCTTTATCTCCCAATTGACTTTGGGTAAATACTTATTCTATTTAATGCCTATTAATTGTTCATTTTTACTAACAGGCTGCAGCATTTTGTTACACATTATTTTAGTTTCCTTAACTATACTAATGATCTCTTAAAAGAATTTTTTGTCAAGTCTTCTAGGGAGTACATTTATCCCATGTTTAGTTATTGGTACTATCCATATTGTTACTTTTAGCTATGTATAATCTGTATATATAAGTTGGATCTTTGACGAGTTCATTGTTTCTTTATCGATGATCTCTTGTTTCTCTTTACAATTTTTTTTTCTGTGTGTTTTGATAAATTTAGGACGAAGAACAACGTGGGGTATGCCTTTGTGAACTTCACATCTGTATGTGCTGCTGCTGAAATTCGGAAAGTTCTCAGGAACTTCAAGTGGCATGGTGTCATGACTCCCGCTGGCATTTACTCGTCAAGGAAGATTTGTGAAGTTACCTCTGCTCGCATTCAGGTTAAAATGACTTTACATTTCTTGATCGTTTCCAACATTAACTGCAAAATGTTTGATAATATATAGGTCGCGTCAATCATGTTTTTGTTAATGTTCTAAACACCACGCAAACATTCAAAGGCAGAAGATTCGACAGTGTAGGCTTTGTTGCTCGTTACTCCCAAATATTAGCACGTTTGTCATCGTAACTTTAATGTAGTGTTTATCAAATGAGACGTGATAACTTAAAATATAGTATTTGAATACATTATATTTTTGTTATGTTGGTTGCATTTTTGTTTGATGATATATATGATTATATTTCAGGGAAAGGAACACTTGGTGAAGCACTTCTCAGGGTCGAACTTTGTGTGTGAGACGGATGAATATCTTCCGGTTGTTTTCTCTCCTCCGAGGAACGGTTCAACTAGGTTGACAAAGCCAAGGACTATTGGAAAGCGGGCTGCAGTTCCTTAGCGCAATGACGACTAAGTTACTCCATATGTTGCTCGGGTCCTCCAAAAAATGCTAAAATCCTAGCATTTTTGGACGAGCCGAGCAACATATTTTAGCTTGACAGGGTTGGAAGGGTTTTTATGTTGTTGTAGTGATCTATGTCACAGTGTTTTCATTTTCTCCCCGGGGCTCGAATCTTTCGATGACCTGGGGTGAAATGGAAACATTGGATCTCTCATCTTGGTTGATCTTCGAACAAACCTTAGGTTTTATGTTAATAGTTTGTGTTTTAAGAATGTTGTTTGTGTGTTAGTTTTTAACTACCAGTATTATATATGTAAGGTTGCCCTTAATTTGCATGTAATTTCCGAGTACTTTCTCAATATTAAAGATTATATGATAAGGTCCTTTCTGGGCTATGCTTGTTTACCCACACAGTGATAAAAGAAAGTTTACTAGCAGTACATATCGCGCTACCTAGCCGTAGCATGAGCTAGTACAACGAGCCTGGGATCGCGTTACTTCTCTTTTGAGGTAGAACTAACTCGGGTATGTAGGATTCTGCTTTGGACACTGATTTATTATCATCACAAAGTATACAAAAGATAGGTGTAAGAGTTTCCCTTTCTCTGTATATACTTCTTAGAATAGAAAGACGCCTTAGCGCGTATGATAAAACTAGTGTTGCATGATACATAGCTCGCTGTAGCAGAAGCTAAAACTATACTGGAGCGTTGACATTTAATTGCAGAAGTACTTGGCTTATGCATACATCTGCAGTTTTCCTCATCTTGCTTGAGACAGTTGTATAGCTTCTTGATCATGTGTTGAGTCTTCAGCCCACAAAAACTGGCGCGACATGAGGGAGAACTGTTGATTTCTTACTTCTTCAAGTTGTTCCCACTCTGCCCATCTTTCAGCTAAACCTACTCCTTTCAGCATAGTGATCACTTCTGCCATTTTTGGACGATCCTCGGGTGAACTTTGGGTGCAAAGCAATGCAACTTGAAGGATTGTCTCAACCTCTTTTGGTTCATATGTTTTCATGTTTCCATCCACAATGTCACCTAGCCTTTTCTCTCTCAATAGTTTCTTGATCTGTAGTTTTTTCGCGATAGTATAGTCAAAACATCGAAGCAAACAAAATTTGATGAGAGGAGATGGGGGTAGGACTTACATGATCCAGTAGCAAGACATCTTCCTCTTCTTCAAGTCGCGAAAAATCAATTGCACGTTGCGCAGTTACAAGTTCTAAAAGGGTAATGCCATATCCGAACACATCTGTTTTCTCAGATGATTTTCCTGTAGACAAGTATTCTGGGGCAATGTGGCCCATTGTTCCGCGAACTTGAGTTGTAATGTGAGTCAGTTTCGTATCTACTAGCTTTGCTAGTCCAAAATCTCCAAGAACAGGTTCAAAATTATCGTCTAGGAGGATGTTTGCTGCCTTTAGATCTCTATGAATGATCTTAGGATCGCAATGCTCGTGTAGGTACTCCAAACCATGAGCTGCTCCGAAGGCTATCCGCCTCCTCGTTGGCCAATCCAGAGCTTTCTCTCCCGGTTTTAAATCTGACAAAAAGAGCGAAAGCGCACACACACTTAACACCCTGGATAGTACGAAGAATGACAAAAGAAGAGGTTGAGTGATGAGGGCCATACCTCTTAACCGATATGCAACGCTAAGATTCTGCATAAATGGATAGACAAGAATTCTCTCAGAAGAGGTTGTACAGAACCCGATCAAACGAAGGAGATTCCGATGAACTGCAACACTAATCAGCTGCACTTCTCTCAGAAATGCAGCCTCTCCACCAGGATTGTGGTAATCTGTAAGTCTTTTCACTGCCACTTTCGTGCTGTCCCAAAGATAGCCCTTGTACACTTTACCAAAACCTCCTTGTCCTATTATGTTGCTGTCACTGAAATTGTCCGTTGCAATCTGAATTTCGCGCCATGAGAACCTTCTCAGCTGGCCTAATGAAATGTTGCGTTCAACATCACCTAAAATGCCATAAAAGTAGATGTCATTTGCAGTTAAATAACGAAATTTGTTCAATATAGGAAAACCATATACTCTTTCTGTTGAAGAAAAGAAATACGAGTAACACATGTACCTTCCACATCATAAAAGTGATCATGTTTGAGTTTACGTTTATAATTGCATCGATATGTGACGATAGCTCCAACTATGAGAAGAAGGAATGCACCACAGCTTGCACCAGTAAAAATAGCAACCTCATGTTTTGGTCTTCTACTGGAACCTGTTGAAACGATTATAACTTAAGCAACTATTATTTGTTTGGCTTGAACTAAAAAGGATGCACTTGTGAGTCGAAGACTATTAACCTGATATGGAGGAACTAGAAACACAGGGCTGGTGAAAGCCATTGCCACAAGCAAGATGATTTCCTGAAAAACTGATATGACGTACAGAATGATCGTTAGCTAAGCAACTAAGTCGATGATAACAGCTCCAAGTTGAAAGATGCAGTGATATTTTATCAGTTGAAAGGAGCCTTGGAGCAACAGTAAAGTTGTCTTAATGTGATCACGGGGTTGAGCTGTGGAACAAGGTACTGATGCTTCGTGCATCGTGAAAGAGTCCGAATAAGATGGTGTGACAGCAATATATATGTGCAATTGAAGATTTAGAGAATAACTGATGACATTACTTGTATGTTGGTATTGAAAACAACTGCAGTGGGATACCTCCAGTCAGATAATTGGACGACAGGTCCCTGTGAGAGTCAAAAACAGGTATGAACTAAATGAAAAACATCAATCAATAACTACTTCTGACTGTGATTCAATCTACGTTGCTCGGACCCTCCAAAATGCACAGCTTTTGAAGGATTTTGAGCAACATAGGCTTCAATCCAACCGAAAATTACAAAGGAAGACCTAAAACCGCCCGTAAGGCTAACATAGTTCTTACAGTTGTTTTAAGCCTGTGATATTTGTAAGTGAATTTGGCACAGTTCCAGTTATGCGATTTCCTCTCATGACCCTGATGCAGGACAAAAGGACATCGTTAGTCTTACGTTGCTTATAGACTCTCCAAAACTGTTGTCGCACCCAACATTGGATCCTCCAAAAATGCACTTGTCGCCATTTTTGAAGAGTCCGAGCAACATTCGCTGGCCATCTTGGGAAAACGGGGGAACAAAGAAACAAGAAAAAACAAGTACTCACAAATTTTTAAGATTGTAGAGCTGACCCCAAGCTGGTGGAATAGGACCATTGAAACTATTGTTTGCAAGATTCAAGTTTTGTAGATTTGACATGCTGCTAAGGTAATCAGGTAAGGCACCAGATAAATTATTGTTCTGCAAATCCCTGCATAGACCGTTAACGTCTTAGCAACAATCGACAAAACTTTCCTAGGCCCGGCTGAGACACCGAGGATTAGTACTAGAAGCGGAGTCAGGATTTCGACTTTATGGGTTCTTCGTGAGGATTAATATCAGAAACACGGTACTTTAGTAATTTTAGTACAAAATGCAGCATACTTACAGGCTAACCAAAAATTTCAACTTGGTTATCGATGGCGAAAGTGTTCCCGAGAATCCGTTAGAAGCTAAGCTCCTGTTTGATTACAACCACAGTTACGCCTCAGTCCCAAACAAGTTGAGTTCGACTATATGAATCCACTTGATTTACTTAAAGCTCAGAAAGAGAAGAACTCTTACAAGGATATGACATTTCCATTTCTGCATGTAACATGAGACCAACTGAAACATGGAGACACAAAATTAATGTTCCAATCTGTGATTCTATTGTTTGAATCATTCAGAGACCTCAGCAACTCAATTAAAGCATGACCTGAAAATGATGACAAAGAAAACAGTTACCGCGATTTTATTAGCACACTATTTTGAAAGAGTAACCCAAGAAAGAACATGAAATTCTCACAGATTCAGTAAACAAAACCTATAACTACATACCTTCAACATCATAATCATTTGAGGAGAGACCATTGCTGCATAGAAGTAGGAGCATCAGCAAGTTCAAGTGAAAATTCCGGAACAAAAAGGCTCTGGACAACATCGAATTCTCTCTATCAACCAGAGGAGCAGCGCGTCCACTTGATCCTTCTCGTTGTTTCTGATACTCTATACAACAAAAACAACAACAATTACGCCTCAGTTCCAAACATGTCTAGTTCGGGTATGTAAATCTTCACTCCTTCATTTAAGCTCAACTCATGTTTATGATATTCTTAGTCGAGGGCCTCCATCGGAATATTACCTGTCCTAAGGTGCAAAAACTAAATGACATTATGAACCATCAGTAAGGCGGTCTCATATCTTCCCTCGTCTAATATATATATATATATATAAACTGTTGAATCCCCTTAACGTAGGTTCATTTAAAGGCTAAGGCAAAATGAATGATCAAGAAATATACTCAAAAGATATCAAGACAAAACAATATAATAACATGTATAAAGACTGTTACGCCTGAGTCGCTAACAAGTAGAGGTCGACTATATGAATCTTGAGAGCTTCACAACATGTATATATGCAAATAACATGTAGACAACTAACCTGGACTAATAGCCATGGACTTTGAAGGGTACAATGAATGATCAACAAACACAAGGAAGAGTAGTAGTAATAGTAGATGATAATTGATGACATGATGAATAAGTGAGATTCAAATGGCAATTGGGAGTTTAGTGTAATGTGTAAGAGGACCCCACAAAGCATTCAAGAAAGTAAGAATAGAACAATTTAGAGGGGTAGGGTGGGTGGGTCTATTTGGTGTATGAGTTGGTGGTGAATGAGAAGGCCACTACTACTAATAACAGGAAAAATACATTGTTCTCTATGCATACTTTATTACTTTAATATTCAGATGCTTAGAAGGCAATATAATGCCTTATTTAAAATGATCATATTCCCATGTTATTTAAAAAGAACAATATCTTTTTTCTTGGATAATCTGTAATATGTAATATGAAGGAAAGCGTTGGAGTAACTGTTAATTTTGCTATCATGTGATCAGGAGGTAATGGGTTCAAACCTTTGAAACAGCCTCTGGCGGAAATGCAAGCTAAGGCTGCGTACGATACACCCTTGTGGTGGGGTCCTTCCCCGGACACCGTGCGTAGCGGTAGCTTTAGTGTACCGGGCTTCCCTTTTAATCTGTAATATGAGCCAGGCCCATTGGGCTAGCCCGATTTGGTCTTTAATTTGATGGAGTTGGCCTTTAATTTTTGCAGCTCATTTAAGAACATGGCTTTTTAGGTCAGTCTGGATAAGCCCGTGACCCGTGAGGCTTGAGCAATGTGGATTGGGCTAGCTCGTTGGCCGACCCGAAAGTCAAATACATGCAACTATTTAGATTGCTTATCAGTATTTTTATTTGATTTGAAGGATATCATGTCAAAAATAATTGCATTATTAGGAGTATTTTTTGAGATGTTGGAGACTTGATTAACAAATTTTAACACTATGTAATATTGTCTGATAATATTTATTTTTATTAATATTCTAAAATTAAATTATAAAATATTATTTTTTTAAAAATGGACTGACCCGTGAGACCCGCAGCCCACAGAGTAGTAGTGTGGGCTTGGTGTTTTTTGGCCATCATTTTGATGGGTCAGCCCGACCTCCGTCAAATTCAAAGCCCGTGTGGGCTAGTTTGGATGGGCTGAGCCGACCCGTATTGACAGGTTTAGATAATCATCATCTCAAAGTATAGCCTTATAGTAGCTATAGATTATGTGTTCAAGTTGTGAGATGAATCAAATGCTTACTTTAACGGCATGAACAACCCAACATAATGTTATCGTTTCATTAATCGTATCACAACATCCTCACAAGCTCTTGAATTTGAGCCCGGAATATGAAATCTCCTTTGCTAGAGAGGAACATCCGGACATGAATATTATATACATACAATAATAGAGTTATAGAGAGGACCCTTTTAAAAAAAACAAAATCTTCTTGCTCTTATTATTCAAATATTGTTCATAATTTGTAACACACACATACATTGAGATTTTTATTTTTTTATTTTCTAATAGTACAACTTTGTAACTTGCTTATGAGTTGTTAATAAAACTTTTGAAAAGGTGCAAAGATGATATAGGCAATGTTTTCATAATGTTTAGCTTTGAATGAAATGTGAAAAAGGTGGTCTTTTTTTTTTTTTAAAAAAGACAACTTTAATACAATTATTCATCATCTTTTTTATCCTATTCCACTTAAATTTCACCATAAGATTGGATAATGGAAGAATAATTGAAAAAAGATATGATTGTTTTTCCACTTTGCCAATTTTCACTATTAACTAAAAATATCATATATACAATTAAAAGAATATAATATCCAACAAAGTTGAGATCTATTTTTTTTTTTTAATTATAGAGGATAAATGCAAATACCTAATTGGTTAGTGGTATTATTTTACTATGGAAGGTTAATAATAATAATGTCTAAGTATTAGAAATTTTATACTAATGCATTTGATATCCCTTCATAAATGACTAGAATTATTTAATAAATTAATCAAACGCGTCAAAAAATAATTTTACAAAAAAAAACATCAATAAGATATTCTCGATCATATCAAATATACCCCTTAATTTAAGGGTCATTTTCTTTTCTCTCATCTCATATTATAAATCTTTGCATAAAAAAATAATAGTAATACACTTATGATTATGGGAGTTTCTGATTTGTTGAAATTAAATATATTTCAACAAATTATAAACATAATCAATAAATTACACGTTTTATTTGTGTTTACAAATCTTGTACTAAAGAACTTTACATTTTTAGTACTTGTCTCTCTCCTCTTCTTATTTGTTAAAGCTTTTATTATAATTATAATGCAAAGTAAATATAAAAAAATTAAAGAGAAAACAAAAAGCAAGAAAAAGCTTCTCCTAAAAGCTTAAGATAAATAAAAAAGTTTTGAGATTTTGACAATACATTAGGCTAGACATGACTTAAAAGTAAAGTATATGTTACAAATTTTAAAAAAATAAAATTAAGTAAATGAAAAGTAAGGCATTATCCTTTCCCTATAAGCATCTTAGATATGGTATTTGGTTCCAATATTTCCAAAAGTGTAATCACAAGTGTGTTTATACCCACCATTTTTTGTACATAATTCCTTATTCCATAAATAAATGGAGAATTTAAATTTAAAGTCAATAAGTTCTGCTTTGTATAAACTCCCTCCGTTTCATATTAGTTGGCTTTCCTTTTAAAAATATATGCTCTAGTTTAGATGTCTAAGTTCTAAAATCAAGAGTATTTTATACATATATTTCCCATTGTATTCTTAATAGAAATACTAAATTTTTTCACGATTTTCAAAATTATTGAATGATGCATAAATGATCTCAATTCTCAAAATTAAAATTAAATGATTAGTACTAGTTTCAATTATAAAATTAATGTTCTAGACGTAATGCATAGGATGGATTAATATATACAAAATTTCAATATTTTCTCATACATTGATTATTCACTTGACATATAAGGGTAAATATGTAAACTGTATGTCTGTATCTCTATTTTATTGATTTCTTAATAGGTGGGTCAAGTTCATAGAGACCAACTAATACGAAATGGAGAAAGTATGTGGCAAGACAGCTTAGTGCGTAAAGAATTTCGCGTCTATAAGGCCTCGAAAAGAACTGTATTTCAAAGGATGCGATGTAGACAATCCATCCTAATATTATTATTAATAATTGCTTGTACGACTCAAATTTATAACTTACAGATTACATAAAGACAACTTTACTATTATTGCACAACTCCCTTCATTTTATATAGAGATAATGCATCAAAACCCTCTCTAAACTTATCTCCTCAACTTATTTTATCACTTAAACTAATTTTATATTTATTTACCTCCTTAACATCTTTAAAGTAATTAATTTCCCCCCTTAATATCATGAGGGAGAGTGCATCACACTCGTTGACACATCAGTGCCAGATACAACCACGTCTTAGCCACGTAAATAAAGTATTTTTTAATATATATATATATATATATATATATATATATATATATATATATATATATATTAAATATATAAAATATTTTAAATTAAAGAAATACCCCACCCCCCATTTTCCATCTTCTTCATAACCACCCACCCCTCCTTCCCCTTCCCCCGTCCCGTCTACCCCCACACCTGCACACACGCCCCATCCTCCCCTACACTGTCACACCTAAATATACCCCATCCACCTCCGTCCACCCCCACACAATCACACCTGCTAGATTTTTCGGAATTCCATTTGAAAAATTCAATTACCACCATATATATATATATATATATATATGTATACTGCTTACGCATTTTTTTTCTTTTTTTCTTCTAAAAAAATGTCACGTCACCATAAGAGATATTAAAAAAGATAAATAAATGGAAGATTAGTTTAAATGGTAAAGTAAGTTGGGAAGACCCATGTTAACCAATTCAGTAAAACAAAAAACATTAACATGAATTGTACTGCCAACCAAAAGAAGTGTTTATACAGTTTACAGGTACGTAGAAGCAATCAAGAAAGTCGTTCAGGTAGAACTCTTTACCGACAGGAATTAAGAAAAGAAAGGCAGGCAGCTCTCTTCCAACAACGTAATGGCAGAATATTCAATTAATCAATTACGTGAATGATGAAGCTCGGGTAAAAGGTTTAAAACACGAACGCAAAAAATCATGAGTTTGCATTACCAGCTGAAGATTATTCTCCCGGGCGCAGAAGGAAATCTATCTAATTTATTACTCTCCATCATACAAAACAGACACCGCTTCACTCACTTTTCTGTAAGGTACTAACACACTCATGGCTTGAGGGCTACAGCCAACCCAATCTTGGCCCTCTTTCCACTTCACCAGATATTGTGATGAGAGCACTTGCCTTACCATAGCTGTTAACGCGAGCCTTCACCAAATGCTGTGATTCCAATGGTCAATGTGTTCTCCTAACTCTGCCTGCATCAACAGCTGTATTTGTCACTGGCTTCACCGTGTGGCAGTAGGAAGCACTGACGGTATCACCCTCGTCATTCCTGCACATAATTAGCACTCGGTCCAAAAGGGTTCCAAGATAAGAAAATAACAAAGATAATGATGGAACATGTTGGTCTCCAGGTCACAATTTTTTGCAAAATTCTACGACTTTGATGCAATTATACAGCCCTCACTTCATTTCAATATAGCATCTCATCAGTAGAGGAGACAAATGATTAATGAGTTTAGCCACAACTACGAGGTTCAAATCCCGAAAGTGTTTTTTGCAGAAAGAAAGAAAACCAAGACATTACAAAGTCATTTCACAGTTAGAAAGAGAACAAATGGCTAAATGAGATATTTTACTCCATGAAGAAACATATACATTACGGCCCAGGAAGATACCACATAAATACTTACAATGCTAATGAAGCAATCAGATCAGCAGTACAAAAACTCAGACCAGTATTTCATTTTGTGAAATTGCCTGTGAGTCCAATGCTAGTGTTGATACCGGCATACTCATGCAAGTACTGGAGCTCTACCTGAAGCATAATATTTCCGCTTAGAATCACACAATTAACTAAACCACCAGCCAACTGCAGAGAAATACAGTTAAAGGCAAAGGTACCTTTCCAGATTTCTGATTTGGTATGACAAAGCTGACAATTGTCTTGAGCCCTGGTGCAGGTTCATCAACAGTGATGGTAGTGTAGACCTGCATTATTCAATTCAAGTTACCTACAAGTAAAGGGAGAACATCATTTCACTCTCTTTTTCAGGACTAGTCAGAACAACAACTACATATAACCAATAATAAAGCTTTGAGCTTTCCTCCTATCAACAACAATGAACCCAGAGTAATCCCACAAGCGGGGTATGGGGAGGGTGGTGCGTACGCAGCCTAACCCCTACCTTGTGCTGGCAGAGAGGCTATTTTTGAAGAGCAAAGAGTGGCCAGTTCAACACCATTCGTGAAAAATTATACTCCCTCCGTTTCGTTCTGTCCGTCCTACTAAAAGTAGTTATTTCAATGTACTTATCCAATTTATGAAATCAATAGAAGTTTATCATTTGCTTCCAATACTATCACTACTTGTGTTCAGATTTCTGTGACAGTCCTAATATTTCAGCTCTGAATCAGCCAGGAAAAAGTTAGTAACTATCTGCACTATAGTGTGTTTAACTATGTGACTTCCATCTAAGTGTGTTTAACTATGTGACTTCCATCTAAAAGTAAGTTTTTTGAGAGAGCACACATTTATTAACTCTCTCTCTAACGTTCACTAAACCCACGACCACTGCCCCTTGACCGGCTGATGCTGGCGACGGCGTCGGAGCGCCGGTAACAGGCAAGGATAACCCCACGCCCCCCTTCTCTCTACCCTCTTCTCTCTTCCATTTCCTGTCCCCCTCCGTCGTTCGAACTTTCGCCGGCGGTAGAGATCACCGTCGGCTTGACCCCGGCGACACAGGCAGCGCGCAGCTCCGGTCACAAGCGACCGATCCGGCGGATCCATCAGACGGTACTTCTGGTTCCGACCAGATCTGGTTTCCGCAACTTTGGATTCCGGAGGCACTCCGGCGAAGCTCCGGCCAATTATCCCGGCGACCAGTTTTGGCATCAGTTTGCTGGGACCCAACATTCCACGCATGAAAAGCGGATTTGGTCTACAAGCGTAATCCGATTACTTCTAACCTTTGTTATTTTATTCTTCGTATAATTTCTAGTATTATACCCTGTATCTTGACTTGCACTTAATTATTCTTCGTATAATTTCTAGTATTATACCCTGTATCTCGATTTATTCCATTGCTTGACTTAGATATAATTGGTGGGTTTGACTTTTTCTTTATTAGTACTTATTATACACTGTGCTTGTGCCTTCTATTTCCTGTTGTTGCTTGATTACTGTCGTTGTATGTTTTTTCTGGAAGTTATGGCTGTGGACATTGATGGTAGGATAGGGTCATGTCTGAGGGGGTTGGGGCGGGGGCCTGTGATGGGGTGGGGAGGAGGGAAGGGCGGGTGGGGGCTAGATCCGACGTTTGGGGAGGTAGAGGAAGACGGGTTGCTAGAGTTGATAGGCTGCGGGTTGGGCCTTGGAATATAGGTACTCTGCAGGGTAAGTCTATAGAGCTAGTGAAGATTCTTAGAAATAGGAGGATCAATATTGCGTGTGTGCAGAAGACTAAGTGGGTAGGATCTAAGGCTAGGGATGTGGATCGTTACAAGCTGTGGTACTTTGGTAGCGAAAGGCGTAGGAATGGAGTTGACATCTTAGTAGATGAAGAGCTTAGAGGGCAGGTAGTGGAGGTTAAGAGGATCAGCGATAGGTTGATGACTGTTAAGTTGGTCATTGGGGGGTCTACTTTGATCGTGTGTAGTGTTTATGCACAGCAAGTGGGCTTGGATGGGGAGGAGAAGATGCAGTTCTGGGAGGCGTTGGATGAGGTGGTAAGAGGAGTGCCTAGTTCTGAGAAGATTGTTGTAGCAGGGGATTTCAATGGGCATATTGGGGCGTTACCGGGAGGCTTTGGCGATGTGCATGGAGGTTTTGATTTTGGGGAGAGAAATGAGGAGGGAACTGCTCTGTTGGATTTTGCAAGGTCCTTTGGGTTGGTAGTGGTGAATTCGAGCTTCCTGAAGAAGGATGATCACCTGATCACCTTTTGAAGCGCGATAGCCAAGACGCAAATTGACTTTTTGCTGCTCAGGAAAGGGGATAGGGTGTTGTGTAAGGACTGTAAAGTCATCCCGAGTGAGAATCTTTCGATCCAGCATAGGCTCTTGGTGATGGATTTAGGTATTAAGAAAGATAAGAAGAGAAGGGGTGAGAAGGGTAGATCGAGAATTAAGTGGGGTGGCCTTACGCCGGCGAATGCGAGGGAGATAGGGGAGAAGGTAACGGGAATGGGGGTGTGGGAGTGCAGGGGAACGTGGATGGTATGTGGGATAGGGCGGTTAAGTGCATCAAGGAGACTGCTAGTGAGGTGTTGGGTCTTTCCAGGGGCTGTGCCGGCCATCATCGGGGGGATTAGTGGTGGAATGAAGAAGTTAGGAAGAAAGTGGAAACTAAGAAGAGGGTGTATGCTAAGTTGGGTGAGAGTGGGGATGAAGATGAGAAGCAGGCTAATAGGGAGGAATACAAGATAGCTAGGAAGAAGGCTAAGTTAGCAGTCACAGCAGCTAAGACGACAGCGTTCGAGAACTTGTATGCGGGGTTAGAGGAGAAATGAAGGGAAAAGAGGTTGTTTCGGCTTGCTAAGGCTACGGAGAGAAAGAGTCGTGACCTCGACCAGGTGAAATGCAGGTGAAATGCATTAAGGGGGAGGATGGTAGAGTATTGGTAGATGATAGTCATATTAAGAAGAGATGACAATCATACTTCTATAGGTTATTGAATGAAGAAGGGAATACAGCTATTGTTTTAGGGGAGCTGGGGCACACAGAGGAGTGTCGTGATTTTAGTTATTGTAGACGTTTTAAGGTAGAAGAGGTCACAGAGGCTGTTCGCATGATGCGTAAGGGTAGGGCGACGGGGCCTGATGAGATCCCTGTGGATTTTTTGAAGTTCTCTGGAGAGGCTGACTTAAGGTGGTTGACTGAATTATTTAACGGCATTTTCAAGTCAGTGAAAATGCCCGAGCTTGGAATGGAGTACTATGATCCCTCTTTATAAGAATAAGGGTGATATTCAGAGTTTCAATAACTATAGAGGTATTAAGGTATTGAGCCACACTATGAAGATTTGGAGAGAGTGGTCGAGTTGAGGTTGAGCAGGATAGTGTCTATCTCAGAAAATCAGTTTGGATTTATGCCCGGACGCTCGATGACGGAGGCAATTCACCTGGTGTGCACTTGTTCCTATAAGTTTAAATGGCTAATTGTGCACTTGTTCCTATAAGTTTGGCCCAACATAGAAAGACAATCCATGCTTGATTAGTTAAGTGTATTTCCTTATCATTACTATCTCTAATATCTTAAGCAACATTATATAAAATTCAGTTTATTTTGGTAATTATATCTTATTCCGATTTTTTTAAAATTGTGATACACATGTTATAAGGTGATACATATAAAAAGTGATTCATTTAAAACTGACTAGATATTTATTTGAGGAAGTAATAAATTCTCTTTTATTTTGTGGAACAAATCACGCGCAATCAGTTACACAATAAATTAACAAGATTCCAATACACCCAATCAACTTTCAAATTTCAATTGGTGACCACTTCAGTTGAAGCAAAGCAAAGGAGCATAACATAGATGTGGCAGTGACAACGACGAAATCTGTTCAGTGTTTTGGGGCGGAAAAAGATTGTTGTAGCAATAACCCTATTTGTCGCTGATCCTAGAAGGTGTGAGCCTAAGAAGTTTGGTGGTTGTGGTGCTCTTCTAGGTTCCAGAAATCTTACCGTTTGATTTCTATTTTATGTTGGAAAATGTTGGTCCCTTATTGCTATGGTTTTGCTAGGAAATTTTAAGTTATTTTATGTTTTGGATTTTAAACTTTTATCAAGTGATTGCAGTATGATGTATTAAGTTTATACAAAAGTAGATGGATAATGAATTGGATTCTATTTTGCGAAAAAAAATCAATTGGTGACTACAAGTTGAGAGTATCGTGGCTACTTCAAATGTATCCTCTCCCATTCTTTCTTCATCATCAGAAAATGAATCTCCTTGTTCATCAGAAGTTATCTGTTATATTAGTGATGCATTTTTATAGTTGAAATAAATGTATGTATCACCAATAATCTGACCGCAAATATATCACTCATACATTGTCAATACAAATATATCACCAATAATGTAACAACAAAATGTAGCACTCTTACACTGTCAACAAATGCATCACTCATATATTGATAACAAAAGTATCATTCATATGAAGAATTTCAATCGTCAGATCAAAAGACTATGTATGGATGGTATGAACTGCCTAAACAAGAATTCTTGAACAGCAAACAACCAGTTCAGATATTCACGACCAAGAAGTACTGGATTCTCTTTCGGATAGGCCCTGAAAGGAGAAGGAAGGCTGGAATGCCAACAGGCGTCTATTATATTGAATTTACCCGATAGTCCCCATTTTGGGAACGTCCAGTGCCAAAGTCACTGAATGAAAATGTATTTTGAAAATTAATATTTTTATATATGTATCAATCGGATTAACAAAAAAATATAGTTGAAATGAATGTATGTAACACCAATAATCTAACCGCAAATGTATCACTCATACATTGCCAATACAAACATATCACCAATAATCTAACAACAAAATGTAGCACTCTTACACTGTCAACAAATGTATCACTCATATATTGATAACAAAAGTATCATTCATATGAATCACTATTACACTATAAAATGTATTCCGAAAATTAATATTTTTATATATGTATCAATCGGATTAACAAAAAAATATAGTTGAAATGAATGTATGTATCACCAATAATCTGACCGCAAATGTATCACTCATACATTGTCAATACAAACATATCACCAATAATCTAACAACAAAATGTATCACTCTTACACTATCAACAAATGTATCACTCATATAATGATAACAAGTGTATGAATAACTAAATCTCTGAATCTTTAAGTGAATCACCCATTAACAACATATGAATCACCCAATAATTGATGACACTGGTGGAGTGAATTTTTTGGTAGGCTGTTTTCCGATGGTGAGTGGGACTTTTTGTAAAATGTATCATTCGTTAACAACATATGAATCACTCAATAATTGATGAAGTCAGTGGGGTAATTTTTTGGTAGGCTGTTATGGAGATTTTCGGTTGTGAGTGGGTCGTTTTTTAATGAACCAGCGCTGGTTCACCTGAACAGTGAGATCCGGTGATGGGGAAGGCTGCTTCGTTTTCAGAAACAGTGTATAACATATTAATCACCTAATAATTGAAATAAATAACTGTATCTACTATATGAATCGCCATAATACCATATGAATCACCCATTAATATCATATTATCACCCATTAAAATTATACAAATTGTATCTATCATACAAATCACCATAATATCCATATAATAATATTATATTTATCATTCATATGAATCACCATTACAAAATAAAGAATAAATAATGTTGAAATTAAAATGAAAACAGAGATCAATTCTTCACTTTTTTAGAATATTTGGGTGCTGACTTAATCCTTACCCAAAGACACCAACATTAATTAATTCTTATGTAATGTAATTAAGACTTATAATAATTAATTGATGGAGGAGAAAAATCAGAAAGGAAGATAGATTTAATTGAAGATAATTAGGGAGAGATTTAAGGGAAGAAAATATTTGAAAAAAAAAATATCTTGTATGAGTTAATGGTGGAGTAAAAATAGGATATAAGGTTTTGATGATATGTATCAAGAGTAAAATTGAAATTTGAGATTTTATGTAAATTTTAAAAAAGTAAGAAATATTAGTAATATAGTCTCTTATGTTTGGAATTTGGGTAATTTAACCTACTATTTTTTATGTGTAAATTTCATAAATACTAACCTTTTAGAACTAATTACACTACATCCCATCTTTTTTAATTAGTTTAGTCTCTCTCCCTATTAATATACATTCCTGAAACGACATATACATAATAACCTATGTATATTAGAATCTGTTAGAGTCCTTAAAAAAAAGGAAGTAACTGATATCCAACATTAATTGATGTAAATAACGCAATTAATTAAATACGTGGATTACTGCATCCCTTAAATCATGTAATATCAATGGAATTTCAAATTTTGAAAATCACAAATACATACAAACGCAAATCTGAAGCAAAATCATAAATCAAATACAATTTCAGATCTGGTTTTTTGTTGTTTACTGAAGAGAGAAAATTATTTCGAATTATTGTAGATGAATATTGCTATTCTTTTGAGGTACTCGGATAAATGGACATCCCAAACAGAATATGTGGATTATAAAAGTGAAGGGATTGTTGTCGCTGAATCAGTAAATTATTTGAGGTTGATTTCGTCGATTGCTGATGAACTAAACATTGACGAAGCTCAAAAATTTTTTTGATGTACGTCATGTTGTCGACGACAATGATTCATCTTTTCATATCCGTAACGATAACAACATACGATTGTATGTCGAGTTTCGTGATGTATTCGTTGTGTATTTCAACTACAGATAAATGTCAAGAAGACGTATTGTTCGATAGGGAAACAGGAGTTATTGTTTGCCTGAAAGATGTTAAATGTGATGTTATAGCTCTATCTGTAGTTGAGACACAAAATCAATATGCCTTGTATGTCCCAGAGATTGAAATACATAACTTGATGTGTGACAGCAAGAATATTGATGTTAAGGTGAAATAGATGTATAAGGATAAACAAACGCTCGTTTCAGTGATGTCGAAATATAAGGTGACCAATGGATTCAATGTTAGAGAAAAAAAATAGACAAAAAAGGTGAAATCGTATATTTTTATATTAAGCATTATTGATATATCAAATCTTGAATGTTTTAAATTGTATTTTTTTCAATAACAATGTTATATACAGTCTTTGGAAGAACTGTTTGTAAGTTATGTATATTTATGCAATGTAGTGTATTTGAATTAACATTTTTTTTATAGCTTTATTACTGAAAAGTAAGTGCATACCTGCAACACAACTGGTTAATGTATGTTGTTAGATTAATTCTGATATGTCAACTACATATACATATTTTGCGCTTTGTATATGTTTTAAAATGTTGATGTCAGCAAATGAGGTAATGGACAGCAGTTATGTATATCTAAAAATATACATAACTGATAACGTGCCTTTAGATGTGTTATTGAATTCATAATGTGCATACGTTGTTTTTAATGTTAATTACATGAATTATTAGATTATATATAGCTGTCTAAGGGGAAAATTTATGCATGTCTATAATGTATTTATTATGATTGATTTGTAACAATTAAATCGTTAAACTTATGAAATGATACAGATTATAATCATTTGAATGACTTTTTTAAAATTTCAGCTATGTCCTCCGATGTTACAATGAGGAATGTAAGTGGACGTTGGAAGCATCTAATTACAAAAAAACAGATGTTTTTATACTTAAGAGATCTAATCCATAACATACATGCGCTTTGAGGGATAACTTCTTTTGTATGTGAATTCATGACTCCAAAATTAGTTAACCATAAGAGAAGGCACACATCCAGGGACATAATCGAAGAAATGAAAGTTGTATATGATGTGGATATAAATTATATGAAGGCATGGCATGCAAAGGAGCGTGTCATAGCGTTGCTTAGGGGAAGACCTGCAGATGGTTATAGACAGATGTCGAGATACATTTATATATTAAAAAATGTATATCATAAAACATACATAGTGCCTTTGTAAAAATTGTGATTTGTACATGTAAACATATATTTAAAAAAATAAAAATTTAAATATAAATGTTATTTATTTTGTATATACTGTTGAATTAACTTATTATTTTGTTATAATTATAAAGAGAAATAAAATAATGTTCTAAACCAATAATAAAACAATTATGTATATTATATAACATACACAACCTGTATTTATAGAGTTTATCTCAGATATATGTATTATCTAGATTACATGTTAATTAATGTATATCATTAAACATACATAGCGCTGTTATAAAACTTTGAGTAAATGTAAACATATAGTTGCAAACAAAATATTAAAAAACAAATGTTATTAGTTTTACATATACCGTTGAAATAACTTTTTTCTTTACTATATTCTTGACTAGTAATAATTGATTATGTGTTATTAATTATTCAAGAATAACTTTATTGATATGTTTTGTTTTATTATTTGTGCGTTGAAATAAAATGGAGAATACTAAATTTTAAAATAACAGTTTGATTTATTGTTTAAAAAAAAAAAAAATTATGTATATGATATAATATACATTGTATGAAATTGTAATACGTGGCTCAGGCTAGTTTATAACCTGCAATTGAATGTACATTTATGTATATTTTTCAGCATTCATTTGTAGGTTCTCTAATGTACTATGTATATGAAAATATATACACACATTAATAATTGCAGGTTATGTTTATTAATTATAATGTCATGTATAATTATGTATATTTTCCAACATACATTAGTAAGTTTTATAATTTACTATGTATTTGAAAACATATACAGATAAAAAGCTAGATATCTATGTATATGTTGTCATATAGAACATTCAGCAAATGCAATATTCATCATTGCTAACAAAAATATCATTGTATTCAGTTTACTTGGTCCCTGTGGGACTGAACAAAAATATATCTTTCGAAGATGCAGTTTACTTGGTCCCTGTGGGACTGAACAACGCCAGATTATCAAAAGCTAGTCCACTTGTGTGAGCAAAGGCCAGGGTTACGCCTACGCGTAACGGGGAGTTACAGCCTTCTGCAAAGGATACTAATATCAACAGTGAGATCCTCCTGTTTTCAGCTATTGCGGGTATAATTTAAAAGCAGTTGAAACTGTTTCTACTGTGTCATCAGAATGGCTAAAGCAGGGATTTCCAATAAAACTGAAATTATGGTAAAAACTTTCATTAGTACCATGCTATTTTGCTATTCTCTTTCAAAAATGTAAAGAGTATGACATTTTTGACATTGTTAGCGTTTAGCGTTTTGCTCTACGACATTATTAGTGTATTGCTTGTCAGTTATGCAAGCTCTGTGTTCTTCTACCATGATATGAAATACTTGAGTGATGTGCTTAATAATAAATATTCTTCCACCTAGTGCCTCAAAAGTGTCCTATAGTTCACCCTAAGTATACATAAGAACATGTTCCACAGATCCATACCTTTAGTTTAGTGCAAAAATAGGTGACTATTCACTTTTGGTATGCTTCTTGTATACATACGGGCAAGCTTAACAGACGAAGCAGCACTCCGTAATTATGGCAGCTTAGAAAGAAGATCAACGTAACTCACAGTTTTACTGAAAGGGCAAGGCAAAAACACAAGAGTGAGAAGTCATATTCCCAAAGAAACAAATAATCATACCATGACTTAGAAATCTCGTATACTCATCATTTTGGTTTATTACTTTCTGTTTAATTTCAGGGCACTGATTTCATGTATAATGATTTTTTAGTTCCTAGCTTAATCGTAAATTGCACGCATGGAATATTTTCGAAAAGCTCTAGTATATTACGAATTACATAAGAACCATAGATATTTTTGTCCCATTTCCTCTCTAATTTAGTCCTCAATCTGATGAAACTTAAAAGAATAAAAGAGATGGTTTTTTAACAAAAAATTTGGTTAAAGAAAGAAAGAGCACAAGTTTGAAAAAGTTGACTAGCTCTATTCAATCCAGCAAATGGTCCCTTGATTCTAAACACGTGAGCCAAACATCCTTTGAGATGGTTGCCAGAAAGTGTCTGTACGAGAACACTCCAATGCAAAAAGATAAATGCATTACCATCTTATATGACTTGAAGCATTTCAAGCAAATCTAGAGGGAATAGGTTTTCAGCTGCATCATCGTACTAAGGTCTTCTTACTTTTATGAAATAAAAGAACGCTTTGGACTGCTAGAAGTTTCCTTAAAAGTGCATCTGCATCTGTATTATCAAAAAGGTCATAAGGGATTTAGATCGAACTGTTACAAAGAAGAGAAGCCTTCATGTGAGGAAGAAATTATCTCCATAAAGTGGGAACCTTTTTCAAAAAATTCAAATTCCCTGGAAATAGAATATTTAGTGCCATGAAAACTAAAATTTACAAGTATTGCAGCCTCCAGAAGGGAATATATTTGGGCTAAAAGTATTAAGTGTTCGTATAGTAGCACCAAATGGTTTCTTCCACTTGTCAAATGAATCCTAAAAGAATTGGTTGAGGCTACAGAATGGACTTTCTTTCTCAGTTTAAAAACAGTTTCCAAAGAAGACTAGAGGTTCGAAAGTGATAAAGGCTCCTAGGAAGTACATAGAGTGTCCTATCCGGTCGCTAGGAGTATTGATTAATAAGGAGGTCAGATAACAGCTATTGATAGTTCTGCATAGGCCCCTTGCTCACCTAACAAGCATATTTAGTGGAGTGTCTAGTAGTAGCAAAACCTTTTTTGCCTCAAATTCTTAGGAGCAGATGCTTGCATTACAGGAAAGTCAGTTTACTCACTACAAAGGCCCTTTCTCCAACTCCCATCTTTCAGTCTTAAGTGTGCTTTACATTACTCTTAGGACAAGCATACACACACACACATACAAATATCAAATCAAACCAAAATCCAACAACACAGTAATGAATGGGTATCATCAACAAGATATAGGACGAGTAAAAATAGTATATATATACTAAAACACATCCATCGCCGATCTTGATTGAACCATCCCTGCTATAGTGCTGCTATGAAAGAAATGAAGAAGCTAAGCGTTAAAGATAGATCAGATTTGATTGGTTCACCACACACGTGGCGTTCTATTCATTTTGATTGGATGGACCAAATATCAACCCGACAGCTGGCCAGTTCGTAAAAGGAATATTACGTGGTACTGTAGTCAAAAACAGTCAATCCATCAAACCCGTTCAATGTTTATTTTTATTTTTATTTTTATTTTCTATATACACTACAATTATATACACTCCAATATACACTATATATTTTTTAATAAATATATACACATATATACGCATCATTTAATATATATGACTATACGTACTACTACAATAGTACAATATATATATAGTTATATACTAATTTATAAACATATACACATTTATACGTTAAATATATACGTTTATAGAAGATATATACACATATATACTCACCATTCAATATATGTGTACTACTTTAAACAAAACATATACTACAATATATATATAGTTATATAGTTATATAGTTATATACTAATTTATACAACATATACAAATGTATACATTGTTTTATCCCTTTTCGAACTTCATGTTTGACGAGCAAAATAGTTTTGACCTCTTAAGACTATTTCAAAATATTTAAAAAAAATTACAGAGTCGCCACTTAATTTTTATAGAAAAATCAAGCAAAAATTTAAAAGAGTTTCAAAGGTTCAAAAACAGAAATAAACCTTTAAAACTAGAGATAATAGGTAAGGGTTCAATTAACGTCCTAAGAAGGTTTTTAAGACACTTAGAAGCGTCCGTTTTAAATGGTGTACCAAAAAGAACTAACTTGACTAGTTAAAGTAGCTAATTTTGCAAAGACTTGGTTTTATAGAGAATGTTAAGATTATTTATCTAAACATTTAAAAATGACATTTATAATTTTAAAAATGACATTTCGTTTTAAGGAAAAAGTCGAATGAAAAAATTTAATCCATTCTAAAAATATAAAATTTTGTGAAGAAATTATGAATTGAGTGAAAGAAAATTAGGATAAAATAAAATGACAATGACTTGGGAGATTTGCCTAGATTAAATGATTTAATGTGTGTGTTAGCACAAATAAATTAAAATTGGGCCCTCAATTGGCCGATTAATGAAGCTGCCCAGTTTTGGGCTTGAATTATGGACTTGAGTCCATTTTAGAAAGTGTATATTAGCTGTATACTGGATGTATATCATCCCTATTGCTGCTGCGTTTTTGTATATCTGGTGTATATCTGCTGTACACACGCATATACAGCCTTGCTTCTGTCTGTCGGACTTTGGTTCAAATGCGACGAAGTTCAAATGTGAGGATAAGTGGAGTCCAAGTGGACTCGGATTCATGTCACATGCATCAAAGAAAAGATAAGAATTAGTACATGATGTTTTGTGGAGCACCAAAATATCAAAATAAGAATTAGTACATGTAACCATTCAATATATATGTATTACTTTAAGCAAAACATATACTACAATATATGTATATACTGCAATATATATATATATATATATATATATATATAGTTTTATACTAATTTATAAAATATATACACATTTATACGTTAGATATACACGTCTATAGAAGATATATACAGAAATATACGCACCATTCAATATATATATACCCACAGTTAACAAAGCATCAATGAGGGATACGAATAAAATCAATTGCTTTTCTCTAATGATCAACATTAGTGCATTATTAAATTAATCAGATTTTCTTATTATAATATAATTAATTAAAATGAGTGAAAAATGACCCAAAAAAAAAAAAGAGAAGAAAGATAAATGGGAATGGAGGCCATAGAGAAGTGCTCCATCACCTTCTCTATTGACTTCCTTTATATTATATATAGATTATTATATAAAGTATAAAAATTATTGTTATTTTTTCGTTGTTGGTTATTTATTTATTTATTTTCCTGGTAGTTGTGTTTTTTTGGGGGGGCTGTGCTAATTTTTTTTCTTAAAAACTAATGTTTCTATTTTTTTTTTTAATTCTATCAATAAACAATCAAATAAAATTTTGTAGTTCTCTTTTGAAATAATCAAATACTAATTTATAATGTCGTACCCAAATAATTTTTTTTGGTTTTTTGAAATACATTTTTTTAAAAATAACATATTTTAATGACTCACATACATGTTTTAATAAATGATGATACACTTTTTACACACATTTTGTACATATACATATTTTATATAATTGTTATACAATAATGATGCAATTTTTATATACATAATATATATGTATATTATACAACTATTATACAGTTTTATGCACATGCTATCTCGTATATATCATATTGATACTTATTAAGATACACGTTTTATATAATTATTATACAGTTTCTATACACATTTTATACATATACATATTTTATACAACAATGATACAATTTCTATGCGCGCGCACACACACACACACACACACACACACATATATATATATATATATATATAATTTCTATACATATTTTATACAACAATTATACATTTTTTATACTTATTCTATATAACCTTTAGCTGCAATTATTATTCGAATATGTGTTTTATACATCAAGTATAAATTTCTATACACATTCTATACAATTTATTATTTCATAAACTACACAATTTCTATATGTATATCATATATAGATACATTTCTACATAATAACTATAGTATTTTTATATAATTACTTAATTATTAGTTTTAAATTAAAAAAAAATAGACTATTTTCTAGTTAAAATTTATAGGCAAAAAAACAACAACTGTGGTGATTGTGACGAGCATCTATGCGGGTACCGGTGTTGTTTGAGGAGATAAAAATAAGTTAATTGTATGTTTGAACTGTTTTAAGAACACTCTTACTTGATAAGTTGAGTTGATTTTGAAATTGATGTCTGATCTGACTTGAGAAAGGAAGTGCGTTGCTTGACTTTATTGTTGATTTGGGATCGGAGTTGCACACATGCACATCATGCATTGCATTTCATATGAGATCGGAGTTCACGTCTGTACAGTATTATATATATTTATTAGAATCAAAGTGCACGCCTGTACAGTATTATATATAATTATTGGGATCGGAGTGCACGCCTGCACAATATTACATATATTTATTGGAATTGGAGTGCACACCAGCACAATATTATATATATGTATTGGGATCGGAGTACACATTTGCACGGTATTATATATATTTATTGGAATTGGAGTGCACGCCTGCACAGTGTATATATTGGGATTGGAGTGCATGCCTACACTGTATATTTATTCGGATCGAAGTGCATGCCTGCATAGTATATATATTGGGATCAGAGTGTACGTCTGCACAATATATATATTGGGATCAGAGCGCACGCCTGCACAGTTATGCATTTGCATTGCATTACATCACATTGCATGGATTCATTAGGTTTAGATTGGTTAAAGTATATTTTGTTGACCTTATACTTATTGTGCATGTGTTATTTATTTCACTGGAATGAGAAATTCTTTGATTGTAATATGATATCCTTATGACTGTTAATCTTAACTATTCAGTTAGATTAAGGTGGTCTTTCCGAGTGCAGGTTGTTTGTTTGTGTTTAGATGATTTACGTGGCGTTACTCGTCACCACTTTGAAATAGGGTCAATGATGATACTTGCTGAGTACACGTGGTTCCGTACACACTCTTACTTTTTCTACACCCTACGTGAAGGTACAAATTCGACAACCTCTGGATATTGATCCTCGTGGTTTCTTCTTTGCTAGCATTGTCAGAGATTTGAGAGGTAGTTGCTACTGACTCAGAAACTACTGAAATCTCCTTCAGTCTTGTTCTTATGCATTTTCCGCATTTTGAAGGACTCAAGACTTTCTTTTGATTCTACATTTTAGTGACTTGTATTAGTGACTTTCTGACCTGAAATCACCTACGAATTGATTTTATTAGTCTATTTATCTACTCATGAGATTATTCGGGATTGAATCTATTCTTATTTCTTCCGCTTTTATGAGTTTGATGTATTGTTCTTGAAATTGAGTTTTTGACTTATCTATCACGGAGGATGGAATAGGTGCTATCACGGTCCCGATTTTGGATCGTGATAGCTTTTCTTTATTATATTCACGAGTTAGGCGTGTCGATAAAATATGTTTGATACATGTACTAAATTATTTTGAGATTATTTTCTCTAAATTAATTTGCTACGGCTGATATATTGAATAAAACAATTTCAAATTGAGTGGAATAATTGTAATATACAATAGAACTAAGTTTGTAATAAAATCTATAACTTAATTTGTTTGATGATAATAGATATTAGACATAGTGTTTCACCTTATTCCACGTATTAAATGATTTTTATAGCGTATTTGGATAGTTGTTACTTATATTATTATATTAATTTGTAATTTAAATATAATATTTATTCCTTTAAGATTCATGTATCGTATTGTTAGATTCATGATTGTGCAACTACTATAAATATGATACATCTAAATATTATATTCATTAAGATAATATGATACATATCGTATACAATACATTATGAAATATACATAACAAATACAAGTTTCACAAAACTTTACCATCTCTAATTAATTTGTCGGCTGACTGAAATCAAAGCTCCATTTTCCCGACCCGACCCGACCCGACCCGACAATTCTCCATTTCTTCACCCTCCCCATAATCATACATATTTGCATTCACATATACATAATACTTATAATAATTATATATATAACACCAATTGCATCCAATGTGAACAGGAAAAAGTTGAGGAGGATCCATCACCATTCTTGGAAAAAGGTGATATTTTCTTATTCATTTTTATGATTTGGATCTTCATTAATGGTGATTTAATTGTTGATTCAATTGATGTTGTTGCAGAAGAAATTGAAAAAGGGATTAAAGTTTGTATTTTTATAATAAAGAAATGAGAAATGAAGGACAAAATTTGATTTGGTTACATAGTTGATGATTCACTAACAAATATGTTCATTTTCATAATACTTATGCTTATGAAATGTTGATTCACCAGCAAATGGTTTCATAGCATATAAATATTGAAACTTTAATTGATGTTTCCGTCTAAATTATCTAAGTTGTGCTTACTCTTCACTTTCGATGTTGCACCCGTGTCATATAGTTTCTTGACCACTTTGAAATGCAGTATGTAACATATGATATGCCTAATTTGACATTGTGAATTTTTAAGATGAATTCTCATGTGAGAGTTGACATATAAAATAATGTTATACATTGTAACGTCTTGGAGTAACTGGCAAAGTTGCCTCCTTGTGACCAGGAGGTCACGGGTTCAAGTCTTGGAAACAGCCTCTGGCAAAAATGCAAGGTAAGGCTGCGTACAATACACCCTTGTGGTGGGGCCCTACTCCGGACACCGCACATAGCGGTAGCTTTAGTGCACGGGATGCTTTCTTATTGAAACGTATAATTCTTAGATTCCTTTTGTTGTCATTGTTTGTAGAGTACAAGAGGTGATAGAAGTTCTGTCAAATTTTGAATGTTTTGCAACATTTTGTTCTGATTTAATAAAGTACATTTGTATTTGATTGCTCGAGTAGTTATCTTAACGTGGTTCTTTTTCTTTTTTTGCCTTCTATCATTTAGTTTCAAGAGCCCAGGTGTGTGAACCTTGTAGCTAAAATTTGATGGTTGTAATCGGAATGTCCCAGATGATCTTCGCTTCACACATATATAAAAGCTCATTTGTGTTATAGTGGAAGAACCGCAGCAACTCACAAGTATATCTCTGCTTGGAGTTTGCATTAAAAAATGAAAGGTGGAAGTGGTGATAGATTTTTGGGCGGACAGTTCTCCTTTTTCCTGGCTGCTGTCTTATTTACAACCATATTTCTTTGGTGCTGGGAGAAGAGTCCCCTTCTTACTACCTTACTTTCTGCACAAGATCAGTTCATAATGCAGTCCTCGGTTCGTACTTGATTGAAAACTTGTGCCCATTAATAACATGTCAAAGTTGTATTTGTCATGTTAATCTTTTTGCATGTTTGTCAGAAAAAGAAGTTACAGTAGAGACAATGAAGATAATATGAACTTATAAGTCGTGATATCTTGAATTTTCTTGTGCTCAACTTTATTTTGTCTTGCACCTATAGTTCCGTATTAAAAATCAAGTATTTATCCATACTCTATAGTTATGTCTTGATGGGAGGATATTTTTGCAGTCGTCTAGTGATAATTAGAATGGTGACCGACCCTTTCCTTATCCTTTATGAATAATCAAAGAAAATTTTAGAATGTTCTAAGTGATCACTAATGATCTACTCTGTTTCCTGAACATCCCTCATCACCCTCCAATTTGTTGTAAATGACCACGAACGATCTACTCTCACCTTGATCATGCAAATCTGTTTCCAGATAATCCCTTATCCCCCTCCAGTTTACTTTATGTTTCTTAAATAACACGCCATGATAGGAGGGGGCGATGATAAGATGGAATACTCATGTGGAAACTTCATTCCGTCATGTATGCCACTGATATGATGCCCATTTATGGATTATGTAGGATTAGTGCATGGCTGAGCTTAGTACCATGACTAGTTATGGTTCTTAGCCTCCCATTTCCTCTGAACAATATTTTGCTCAGCTTTCCAACTAAGATATGAAAGATTGACCTCATCTACATGCCTATCTGATCACTTTGATAGATATTTGTTATTAGCATATTTGCCAATTCTTCTGAGACAGCGTACTTGCCAGAATCAAGTTGATTTTCACCTAAACTTCAATTTGGATGTCTTCAGCCAAAACAATCAAGTGTCTAATATTGGTTCTAATTACGTAACTGGCCGAAAGAAAATTAATTATAGAAAACTAGGGCAACAGATACAACTTCGTGTAGGAGTAGTTCTTTTCAAACTTCTGAAAGTTTGTGTCTTGTTGGACTTGCCTGTGTTGTTCTAATTATGACTTCATTTACCTCTCTTTTCTTCCTGTTTAGTGTGTTCAGTATTTATAGCACCATTATGTGATGTTATGTAGTCTATGGCTTATACTTGTATCGGTAAGGTAGCGATCAATTAATTATTTTCGAAGGATTCACTGTTATTTTCTTCTTATTTTTTGTATTTCTTATTATAGAGATTTCAGTGGATGAATCTTCGGTATCATTGGGATCAAACCAACAAAAAATGGCCGAGCATCCAAATTCACAAATAGCAGAAGGCAAAATGGAGGAAAATAGATTGGAAATATCTGATAGTTTTGTTGGGAATGTCACAGTTATGCCTTACAATAAAAGCCGAGATGATCAAAAAATTATGACTTCCCAATTAGAGAGAAAAGGTAGCGTTTCTATTTTTTTTTTTCACTATGTTCATAATTGATATGGTAGTCTTTTTGCTTAACCCTTCAAGAGTTGGCCCTTTCCTATTTCTTTGCCTTGATGGATTGTAATAAAGTACATTTCTCGTGTAGAAAATGTTTAAAGAGCCGATTACTTTTGGACGTATCTGTTTAAATGTTTTGCAAGAACTCACTATCTTCTTTTGTTGGATCAGTATTTATACTATTTTATGAGATCAATGAAGGATCAATTACAAGAAGAAAACATTAATTCTAATTTAAGCCAATTGAACCAAAGATTGCATGCTGCCAAAATACTTTCCGCTTTTAAGTGTTACCTAAACCACAACAACAACAAAAAATAACTGAACCAAAATGATCACTTGTACCTTCCAGCTCATGTTTCTGCCAAAGTAAATAATCCTCCCTTTTTACTTCCTATCAGAGAAAAAAGTGAGAGAAAACTGTGAATGAGATTGCATCCAAGGGTGTGACCTAGTGGTCGATGAAGTGGGAGGAGAACCATGAGCTCTCGGGTTTTAATCCCAGCGGGGGAAAAAAAGAAATTAGATGATTTCTTCCCATTTGCCTAAGCCTTGGCGGCAGAGTTACCAGTGCCTATGCTGGAGATAGAGGTAGCATTTACCCAATGGAATAGTCGTGTTGCCCACTAGCTAGCCTGAACACCACCATAATAAAAAAGATTCAAATGTGGTCCATTGTGTTGATTATACATAATGTACCAATTAGGAGAAACTGCTGATTTTGTACTATTGCATCGTAAAAAGTTATGTGCTTCAGCTGGTTAGTCCTAAATGGAGCCTTTCTAACCCTGGGTAATCTTATCAGAAGGAATTTCCAACTAGCCAACAGATGCTACATGTGCCGTTCCAACATAGAGACTATCCATCATCTGTTCATCCATTGCCCAGCTGCAACGGACATTTGGAACATGTTTCTAACTCTTTTTGGACTGAAATGCACTATGCCACGTACTATCAGAGATGTTTATGAATCGCAGGCTTCTAGGAAAGTTGGTAAAGCCATCAAGAGCATCTGGATCGTGGTGCAGGCTTGCATTTTTGGTGTATTTAGCGTGAAAGGAATCTTAGATATTTTAATGCTGGATCAACTCCCTAAAATCTGGGTGTTTGGTTAGCTGTTTTAGTTGGGGAAATCTTTCCCCTGATTAATAATCTGACCACTATTTGGAATTTGTCAGCTCCTTCGTCTTATTATAGTCTATGTCTTTCAGAGCTTATGTTTTCTCAATTTGGAATTTCTGCATCTTCTTGATGCTTTTAAATGACATTTCACTTATTTCATCAAAAAAAAAAATAAAGCTACTGACTTTGACCTTTAAATCTTTAATATTCTTTCAGTTTGGTTTTGACCAATATCTCTCCTTACTTTTACAATACATGAGACTTTTCGAGGTTAGTTGTGATATTGCTTTGAATATATTGATATAAGGAATGAGGAAAAATTCTCTGGAAATCCTTAGCTGTTGTACGTCTAAGTTGGCTAGTGTAATGGTATTTGATGTCTCATATGAAAAGACTTAAACTACTGATATTGTACCCTCATGTTTCTGTTGTTTTTCTGCAGCTTGCAATTTTGCTAAAGGCAGGTGGATTGCAGACAGAAGACGACCATTATACTCTGGGTTTAAATATAAGCAATGGTTATCAGATATGTGGGCTTGTAGACTGACACAACGTACTGACTTTTCCTATGAGGGATATCGCTGGGAAACAGAAAATTGTGAGATGCCAGACTTTAACGGTTCAGAATTCTTGAGGAGGTATACATCTACAAAGAGATGAGATATTGAAAGGCAAAGCTGAACCAATTATTTTGAGCAGATTTTACATTTATTGCCTCAACACTTTAATGTAACTTTACTTCAGAATGCAGGACAAAACTATTGCTTTTATTGGAGATTCACTTGGCAGACAGCAATTCCAGTCTCTAATGTGTATGGCTGCTGGTGGTGAGGAGATGCCTGAAGTTGAAAATGTAGGATGGAAGTATGGCTTGGTTAAACCACTTGGAGTTGTACGCCCGGATGGATGGGCTTATAGGTTTTCAAACACAAACACCACAATTTTGTATTACTGGTCGGCAAGTCTTTGTGGTATAGAGCCCTTCAATGTCACAGATCCTGCCACAAAGTCTGCCATGAACTTGGATCAACCTCCTGCTTTTCTGAGGAAATATCTTGATCAATTTGATGTTGTGGTGCTGAATACAGGTCATCACTGGAATAGAGGGAAGCTTAACGCAAACTGATGGGTGATGCATGTAAATGGAAAGCCTGTTGTAGACAGGAAGCTTGCAGAAATAGGAAATGCTAAAAACTTCACGGTTTATAGTATTGCCAGATGGCTTGATTCCCAAATCACTTCACGTCCAAAGCTTAAGGGTTTCTTCTGGGCCATATCACCCAGACATTTCTCCAATGGAGCCTGGAATACTGGAGGTCGATGTGACAATACTATTCCACTTACTAAAGGAAATGAAGTCCAGCAAGAGGAATCAAGCGATCCAGTTATCGTAGATGCTGTGAAGGGCACAAAGGTTAAGTTATTGGACATAACAGCTATTTCTGAACTGAGGGATGAGGGTCATATATTTACTGTTTAAAAGCATCAAAAGGTATAAACGACTGCTTGCATTGGTGCCTACCCGGCATCCCTGACACATGGAACGAACTCCTGTATGCGCAACTATAGTGCCCATCGAATTTGCTGGAAAAAACATGAAGCTCATCCAACTTGACCAACGTTGATGACGGTCACTCACGTTTGGTCCATTCAGCTTGCGCACTTGTGTGTTCTATTGTATTCTTTTTGTAAGTAGAGTCATTCATATACAAGGGAAGAGAAGCAGCTATTCCCAATTCAAATCAGACACAAAGCAAGATGCAAATGCTTATATGGGCTAAAATGCTTCATCTGCATAGGATACTGAAGCTGCTGCAGTACCTGAACAACATCCATGATTTTTTGGTTTATTCTTCTGTGGGCTTATTCATCACTATATTAGGGATTGTTA
Organism: Capsicum annuum; assembly: GCF_002878395.1. Taxonomy (NCBI): domain Eukaryota; kingdom Viridiplantae; phylum Streptophyta; class Magnoliopsida; order Solanales; family Solanaceae; genus Capsicum; species Capsicum annuum. The sequence goes on along the minus strand of NC_061122.1, from coordinate 985,373 downwards.
GTTTGAAACTCTGCAAGTTTGTCCATAAATATTTTTATTTATACCAATTGCGCATACTCCTTTAAGATTCATTATTGTAAAAACATTACGATTTATCATTCATCAAAAGATATTAATGGTATGCTGCCGGAGTATTTTTGGTTGGGCATCCATTCAAAGCTTGTAAGACTTCTCCTTCCGACCTTCCTGTACCAAACATGTGTCAGATTATGCATCGTGTTACCTCTTAGCAGAGTTTGGTGTTTCTAGGAAACAGTCCTGCCCACTGGTATGTGCCACTTTGCGAATTGAATCTTGTCGATATAGTTAAGTGTTACAATCAGTAAGTGTTGCTCATGATGTAAAGGAGAGAAAATTAGTGAAATTGGAAATATTGTTATGGAGGTAAACGAAATGTTACCATTTATTCCCTCAGGTCAAGTGATTAAGAGACTATTTTCAAGCAGAATAACAATTCATCCTTGTCTTTTGAGTCTACACAAATCAATTGACTTACAAGTCAAGTCATGTTCACCACTTCTCCACAACTAAATTCTGGTTTTGCACTGTTCTTGAAAAAATAACTAGCCCTCCTTTCATGTATACCTCTTACTTAACAGTACAACGCGTCCTTTTTTTCTTCTTCTTCCAGAACTACGGAAAGATTATTGGACTCTGAGGAGAGATGTGGTTAATTGATGATAATCAGTATCTAAATAATCAAACTACCTATTGATGATACACAAGATTATGTTCAGTGTAAAGATAATCAGATTATCGATGAAAGTTTAATTTTCCTGTAGGCAACATTGCCTCGTATCTTGATATCTGACTGAATACTCTTTGTAACTATGATTGTAAATAATATACAAGACCACAGTGACAAATATAAAACTTGTGCTGGAGTATTACATGCAGAGTCCTCACATCCTGGTAGCTGTTTGCTGTATTCTTCTACTTATTCTTTTTCTGCTGCTAAACTAAAAGAAGCATCCTCTTTGTTTCCTCTCTGTGCTGTTGCTTTCAATTTAAAATACCAGAAGTTGAATTCCTCGTAACATTTTACACACACATCCAGAACTATGGACAATCCTAACTAGTTGGAGTCAGCTGGACCATCATTTGGTGCCGACTACGCCTTGCACATAAGAATCTATATTTTGGTGTGTGTGTTAAGACTGACTTCCTATTCTGATCTCCGTGTGACCTATAGGTTACAAGTTCAAACCGTGGAATATGCTTGCATCTGGGCAGCTGCCTATTTCACATTCCCTTAGGGTGCGACCTTTCCACTGAACCTGTATGGACACTGGGCTGCCCTTTTTATGATATTTGGGGGGGAAAGTTGAACTATTACCTAATTAAATCAGCATATATGCTTCTTTGCAAGGCAAATTAGTATATGTTAAAAGGGCCTCTGTACTTAGTAAACTTTCATGTAATGCAAGCATTAGTAAACTTTCATGTAATGCAAGCATCTGCTCCTAAGAATAGTCCTCTACCAGTCCCTATTCATGGATTTCTCCGATTCATCAACCGATGTTTTTGAGGAAACTTTTGAGCAGTTCCTTGTCTGTAGTTTCTTCTTGCTACCTATACAAGTAGGGAGGAACATTTTCAGTAGGAAGACCCCACTATCCATGCTTTCACTTCTTGATATTTGACTCCTCTTCAAAGTCTTCTTCTGTTGTGGCATTCTAACTTTTTCCTTTGCAGCAGCCTGTTTGGACTCTTCTGTGCTTTTTCGATCATCATCAACTATATCTTTCAATGA
>NC_061122.1:962124-980620 GCF_002878395.1 Capsicum annuum | reverse complement strand
TCATTGAAAGATATAGTTGATGATGATCGAAAAAGCACAGAAGAGTCTCAACAGGCTGCTGCAAAGGAAAAAGTTAGAATGCCACAACAGAAGAAAACTTTGAAGAGGAGTCAAATATCAAGAAGTGAAAGCATGGATAGTGGGGTTTTCTTACTGAAAATGTTCCTCCCTACTTCTATAGGTAGCAAGAAGAAACTAAAGACAAGGAAGTGCTCAAAAGTTTCATCGAAAACATCGGTTGATGAATCGGAGAAATCTATGAATAGGGACTGGTGGAGGACTATGTATGTAGTTATTAAAGAGAACAAGTATAGCAGAAGCATCAAGAAATCCATGAGTGCCAAGAGCAGCAGCAAAAGCAGGTAATAGTTCAACTTTTCCCCCCGAATATCATAACGCCTATAAAAAGGGCAGCCCGGTGTCCATACAGGTTCAGTGGAAAGGCCGCACCCCAAGGGAGTGTGAAGTAGGCAGCCGCCCTGATGCAAGCATATTCCATGGTTTGAACTCGTGACCTATAGGTCACACGGAGATAAGAATAGGAAGTCAGTCACGCACACACACCAAAACATAGATTCTTATGTAACGTTGCCTATGTGCAAAGAGTAGTCGGCACCGAATTATCAAGATTATATTATGATGGTCCAGCTGACTCCAACTAGTTAGGATTGTTCATAGTTCTGGATGTGTGTGTAAAATATTTCGAGGAATTCAACTTCTGGTATTTTAACTTGTGCTACCTGATATTTGCAGGCTAATTGAAAGCAACAGCACAGAGAGGAAACAAAGAGGGTGTTTCTTTTAGTTTAGCAGCAGAAAAAGAACTAGAAGAATACATCAAATAGCTACCAGGATTTAGAAAAATAAAGGTGCAAATATGAGAAGACTCTGCATGTAATACTGCAGCACAAGTTCTATATTTTTCACTGTGGTCTTGTATATTATTTACAATCATAGCAGTTACAAAGAGGATTTAGGCAGACATCAAGATGCAATGTTGCCTACAGGAAAATTAATCTTTCATCGATAATCTGATTATCTTTACACTGAACATAATCCTGTGTATCGTCAATAGGTAGTTTGATTATTTATATACTGATCATCATCGATTTACCACAGCTCTCCTCAGAGTCCAATACTTTTTCCGTAGTTTTGGAAGGAAGAAAAAAGGACGCGTTATACTGTTAAGAGGTATACATGAAAGGGAGGACAGGCTATTTTTCCAAGAACAGTGCAAAACAAGAATTTAGTTGTGGAGAAGTGGTGAACATGACTTGACTTGGAAGTCAATTGATTTGTGTAGACTCAGAAGACATGGATGAATTTTTATTCTGCTTGAAAAATATTCTCTCAATCACTTCACCTGAGGGAACAAATGGAAACATTTCGTTTACCTCCATAACAACATTTCCAATTTGACTAATTTCCTTAAATTTCATATATTATTAGTAACACTTACTGATTGTAACACTTAATTATACCGACAAGATTCAGTTCGGAAAGGGGCACATACCAGTGGGCAGCGACTGTTTCCTAGAAACACCAAACTCTGCTAAGTGGTAACACGATGCATAATCTGACACATGTTCGGTATTAGAAGGTCGGAACGAGAAGTCTGACAAGCTTTGAATGGATGCCCAACCAAAAATGCTCCAGCAACATACCATAAATATCTTTTGATGAATGATAATAATGTTGTTACAATAATGAATCTTAATGGAGTATGTGCAATTGGTATAAATAAAAATATTTATGGACAAACTTGCAGAGTTTCAAACTAACAATCCCTAATATACTGATGAATAAGCCCATAGAAGAATAAACCAAAAATTCATGGATGTTGTTCAAGTACTGCAGCAGCTTCAGTATCCTATGCAGATGAAGCATTTTAGCCCATATAATGCATTGCATTTGCATCTTGCTTTTGTGTCTGATTTGAATTGGGAATAGCTGCTTCTCTTCCCTTGTATATGAATGACTCTACTTACAAAAAGAATACAATAGAATACACAAGCAAGCAAGCTCAATTGGACCAAACGTGAGTGACAGGTCATCAACATTGGTCAAGTTGGATGAGCTTCATGTTTTTTCCAGCAGATTCGATAGGCACTATAGTTGTGCATACAGGAGTTCATTCCACGTGTCAGGGATGCCGGGTAGGCACCAATGCAAGCAGTCGTTTATACCTTTTGATGCTTTTAAACTGTAATGAGATATATGACCCTCATCCCTCAGTTCAGAAATAGCTGTTATGTCCAATAACTTAACCTTCGTGCCCTTCACAGCATCTCCGATAACTGGATCACTTGATTCCTCTTGCTGGACTTCATTTCCTTTAGTAAGTGGAATAGTATTGTCACATCGACCTCCAGTATTCCAGTCTCCATTGGAGAAATGTCTCGGTGATATGGTCCGGAAGAAACCCTTAAGCTTTGGACGTACAGCGATTTGGGAATCAAGCCATCTGGCAATACTATAAATCGTGAAGTTTTTAGCATTTCCTATTTCTGCAAGCTTCCTGTCTACAACAGGCTTTCCATCTACATGCATCACCCATCGGTTTGCGTTAAGCTTCCCTCTATTCCAGTGATGACCTGTATTCAGCACCACAACATCAAATAGATCAAGATATTTCCTCAGAAAACCAGGAGGTTGATCCAAGTTCATGGCGGACTTTGTGGCAGGATCTGTGACATTGAAGGGCTCTATACCACAAAGACTTGCCGACCAGTAATACAAAATCGTGGTGTTTGTGTTTGGGAACCTATAAGCCCATCCATCCGGACGTACAGCTCCACGTGGTTTAACCAAGCCATACTTCCATCCTACATTTTCAACTTCCGGCATCTCCTCACCACCGGCAGCCATACACATTAGAGACTGGAATTGTTGCCTGCCAAGTGAATCTCCAATAAATGCAATAGTTTTGTCCTGCATTCTGAAATAAAGTTATATTAAGGTGTTGATGCAATAAATGTAAAATCTGCTCAAAATAATTGGTTCAGCTTTTCCTTTCAATATCTCATCTCTTTGTAGATTTATACCTTCTCAAGAATTCTGAACCGTTAAAGTCTGGCATCTCACAATTTTCTGGTTGCCAACGATATCCCTCATAGGAAAAGTCAGTACGTTGTGTCAGTCTACAAGCCCACATATCTGATAACCATTGCTTACATTTAAACCCAGAGTATAATGGTCGCCTTCTGTCTGCAATCCACTTGCCTTTAGCAAAATTGCAAGCTGCAGAGAAACAACAGAAACATGAGGGTACAATATCAGTAGTTTAAGTCTTTCATATGAGACATCAAATGTAACCATTACACTAGCTAACTCAGACGTATAACAGCTAAGGATTTCCAGAGAATTTTTCCTCACTCCTTAAATCTATATGTTCAAACCAATATCAGAACTAAACTCGAAAAGTCTTATGGATTGTAAAAGTCAGGAGAGATATTGGTCAAAACCAAACTGAAAGCACATTAAAGATTTAAAGGTCAAAATAAGCATTTTTTTCCTTTTTTTTTTTTTTTTTGATGAAATAAGTGAAATGTCATCTAAAGTCATCAAGAAGATGCAGAAATTCCAAATTGAGAAAATATTAGCTGAAACAGAAAGACTATAATAAGACTAAGGAGCTGACAAATTCCAAATAGTGGTCAGATTACTAATCAGGGGAAAGATTTCCGCAACTAAAACGGCTAATCAAACACCCAGATTTTAGGGAGTTGATCCGGCATTAAAACATCTGAGATTCCTTTCACGCTAAATACACCAAAAATGCAAGCCTGCATCACGATCCAGATGCTCTTGATGGCTTTACCAACTTTCCTAGAAGCCCGAGATTCATAAACATCTCCGATGGTATGTGGCATAGTACATTTCAGTCCAAAAAGAGTTAGAAACATGTTTCAAATGTTCGTTGCAGCTGGGCGATGGATTAACAGATGATGAATAGTCTCTATGTTGGAAAGGCACATGTAGCATCTGTTGGCTAGTTGGAAGTTCCTTCTGGTAAGATTACCCAGGGTCAGAAAGGCTCCATTGAGGACTAACCAGCTGAAGCACATAACTTTTTACAAAGCAATAGTACAAAATCGGCAGTTTCTCGTAATTGGTACATTATGTGTAATCAACACAATGGACCACATTCGAATCTTTTCTATGAGGGTGTTGTTCAGGCTAGCTAGTGGGCAACTCGACTATTCCATTGGGTACATGCTACCTCTATCTCCATATCAATTTTGAACATAGTGAAAAAACAAATAGAAAATTTACCTTCTCTCTCTAATTGGGAAGTCATAATTTTTTTATCATCTATGCTTTTATTGGAAGGCATGACTGTGACATTCTCAACAAAACTATCAGATATTTCCAATCTATTTTCCTCTGTTCTGCCTTCTGCTATTTGTGAATTTGAATGCTCGTCCATTTTTTGTTGGTTTGATCCCAATGATACTGAAGATTCATCCACTGAAATCTCTATAATAAGAAATACAAAAAATACGAAGAAAATAACAGCGAATACTTCGAAAATAATTAATTGATCACTACCTGACTGATACAAGTATAAGCCATAGACTACATAACATCACACAATGATGCTATAAACACTGAACACACTAAACAGGAGGAAAAGAGAGGTAAATAAAGTCATAATTAGAACAGCACAGGCAAGTCAAAAAAGACACAAACTTTCAGAAGTTTGAAAAGAACTGCTCCTAGGCGAAGTTACGTAATTAGAAACAATATTAGACACTTGATTGTTCTGGATGAAGACATCCAAATTGAAGTTTAGGGGAAAATCAACTTGATTCTAGCAAGTACGCTGTCCCAGAAGGGGCAGCCCGGTGCACTAAAGCTACCGCTATGCACGGTGTCCTGGGAAGGGCCCCACCACAAGGGTGTATCGTACGCAGCCTTACCTTGCATTTCTGTCAGAGGCTGTTTCCAAGGCTTGAACCCGTGACCTCCTGGTCACATGGCAGCAACTTTACCAATTACTCCAAGGCTCCCCTTCTACGCTGTCCCAGAAGAATTGGCAAATATGCTAAAAAAAAGTATCTATCAAAGTGATCAGATAGGCATGTAGATGAGGTCAATCCATTATACCTTAGTTGGAAAGCTAAGCAAAATATTGTTCAGAGGAAATGGGAGGCTAAGAACCATAAATAGTTATGGTACTAAGCTCAGCCAGTCACTAATCCTGCACAATCCATATATGGATATCATATCAATGGCATATATGACGGAATGAAGTTTCCACATGAGTATTCCATCTTATTGTTGCCCTCTCCTATAACGGCGTCTTAGTTAAGAAACATAAAGTAAATTGGAGGGGAATGAGGGATTATCAGGAAATAGATTTGCACAATCAAGGTGAGAGTGGATCGTTAGTGGTCATTTAGAACAAGCTGGAGGGGGATGTGGGATTTCCAGGAAACAGAATTGCACATTCAAGGTGTGAGTGGATCATTGGTGGTCGCTTGGAACATTCTAATATTTTCTTCGATTATTCATAAAGGATAAGGAAAGGGTCGGTCACTTTTCTAATTATCACTAGACGACTGCAAAAATATCCTCCCATCGAAGCGGCCCATTCAAATAAGACATAACTATAGAGTATGGATAAACGCTTGATTTCTAATACACAACTATAGGTTCAAGACAAAATAAGTTGACCAAAAGAAAATTCAAGATATCACGACTTATCAGTTCATATCATCTTCTTTGTCTCTGGTGTAACTTCTTTTTCTGACAAACATGCAGAAAGATTGACATGAAAAATACAACTTTGACATGTTATTAATACTCACGCCTCACAAGCTTTCAATCAAGTACGAACCTGAGGACTGCATTATGAACTGATCTTGTGCTGAAAGTAAGGTAGTAAGAAGTGGACTTTTCTCCCAGCACCAAAGAAATATGGTTGTAAATAAGACAGCAGCCAGGAAAAAGGAGAACTGTCCACACAAAAATCTACCACCATTTCCACCTTTCATTTTTTAATGCAAACTCCAAGCAGAGATATACCTGTGAGTTGCTGCTGTTCTTCCACTACAACACAAATGAGCTTTTGTATATGTGTGAAGCGAAGAACATCTGGGACATTCCGATTACAACCATCAAGATTTTAGCTACAACTTTCACACACCTGGGCTCTTGAAACTAAATGATAGAGGCAAAAAAAAGAAAAGGAACCACGCTAAGATAACTACTTGAGCACTCAAATACAAAATGTACTTTATTAAATCAGAACAAATGTTGCAAAATGTTCAAATTTAACAGAACTTCTATCAGCTCTTTGTACTCTACAAACAATGACAGCAAAAGGAATCTAAGAATGACGTTTCAATAAAAAGCGCAGCGCGGTGCACTAAAGCTACCGCTATGCGGGTGTATTGTACGCAGCCTTACCTTGCATTTCTGCCAGAGGCTGTTTCCAAGGCTTGAACCCGTGATGGTCACATGGCAGCAACTTTACCCGTTACTCCAAGACGTTACAATGTATAACATTATTTTATATGTCAACTCTCAAGTTATTCATGAGAATTCATCTTAACAATTTACAATGTCAAATTATGCGTATCATATGTTACACACTGCATTTCAAAGTGGTCAAGAAACTATATGACACGGGTGCAAAATCGCAAGTGAAGAATAAACGCAACTTAGATAATTTATAGGGAAACTTCAATTAAAGTTTCAATATTTATTATGCTATGAAACCATTTGCTGGTGAATCAACATTTCATAAGCATAAGTATTATGAAAATGAATATATTTCTTAGTGAATAAACTATGTTACCAAATCTATGTTTTGTCCTTCATTTCACATTTCTTTATTAAAAAAATACAAACTTTAATCCCATTTTCAATTTCTTATACAACAACATCAATTGAATCAACAATTAAATTACCATTCATGAAGATCTAAATCATAAAAATGTATAAAAAAGATCACCTTTTTTCAAGAATGGTGATGGATCCTCCTCAACTTTTTCCTGTTCACATTGGATGCAACTGGTATTATATATATAAATATATTATATATATGTGAAATGCAAATATGTATGATTATGGGGAGGGTGAAGAAATGGAGATTTGTCGGGTCGGGTTAGAAAATGGAGCTTTGATTTCAATCAGCCGACAAATTGATTAGAGATGGTAAAGTTTTGTGAAACTTATCATTTTGTTTGGATAGTTGCTATGAATATTTGACGGATTGGGTCGGGTTGGTCGGGTCAGAAAATGTATATTTGTAATCGTTGCACAATGATGAATCTAACAATATGATATATGAATTTTAAACAAATAAATATTATATTTAAACTAAAAATTGATATAATAATATAAATAACAACTACCCAAACATATTATAAGAATCGTTTGGTACGCAAAATAAGGTGAATCACTGCATCTGATATCTATTACCATCAAACAATTTAAGTACGATAGATTTTATTTTATTACAAACTTAGTTATATTATATATTACAATTTATTCCAGTCAATTTGAAATTGTTTTATTCAATGTATCAAATGCAACAAATTAATTCAGAGACAACAATCTCAAAATAATTTTATACATGTACCAAACATATTTTATCGACACGCCTACAATAACAATATATTCAGTATATTTTCACATATTTAAGTATTAAAAAATTAAAAAAAATTTATTTGAAAAAAATAAAATAGATATTTATGAAATGTTTACTTCAATTGTTTTAATCATAATTTTACTATATTACACCTAAATAATTATTATAAGTCATCTAAGTATTAAAAAAATATTTAATAAAAAATATGAAATAAATATAAAATGATAAATTAGCTCTTGATATTTTAAATTAATTTGACATCTTATATGAGGCCTACTTAATTTTTTTCACAAATATTTTTTATAGTAATTTTGTTATATCATTTCTAATTAGTTATTATGAGGCATTTAAGATGTGCCAGTTTCACTACTTCAATCGTGATATTTGATTGACTTTCGAAATTATATCAGTGTCGCTTAAATTAATTGAAATAAAAAAATATATTATAGATCACAATAATTAAAAAATTAAACTACTTTTAAAATGTAAATTGACTATCAATAGGACAAAAATTTGAACAAGAAGATTATTATAAATTACAATAACAAACAATTTAAAATAGTAAATTACAATGTCGAAAAAGTTTTATAGATTACGATAACTAATAACTTAAAAAGTCTTAAAACATATTAAAAATATAATTAAGCAAAAAGATATATATTGGGCTCGTGATGGCACGAACTTCGATACCTAGTACTCCCTCCGTTTCACAATAATTGAATTGTTGGAGTAATTTTAGTGTTTCAAAATAGTAAATGGTTCACGATTTAAGGTAGACGTTGGAATTTTTTTTCAAACTTACCCTCCAATAAATGTGTATTGGGAATGATGTATCATTATTAAGATTTTGAATTTGAAGAGGGTAAAAATTGAAAAATATGATAAATTTATGTCTTTGTTTTTTTTTTTCTTAACATATGTGCCAAAATCCAAAAATTAACTTAATGTGGAACGAAGGAAGTATATATATAGAGAGAGAGACCCCATCATTACATTATTATTAAGTTTTACATCCATGCAATGGGACAAAGTCCCTGCATATATGCATTATACATTACATAATGTAGGAAAAATAATTATTTATTTCAAATAATTTATAATAGTTGTGAAGATATTTTATTTTGAAAAAAGGTAGATATCATTGTGTATTGGAAAAGTGGTGAAGGAGCCATAGGAGGGTGTCAAATGAGCGTACAAATTCTTTATCGCATCTGTATCAAATGAACAAAAGTATTAAGCTAACGTCCTTTGCAAGATGAGCAATGGTATGTCAAGTAGACAGATTTCTCATAAGTTGGTAATAAATGGAAAACAAAGTTCAATTTCCCTCATTAGTTCAAAACCAAAGCAAAAGTTGAGAAACATATACAACCAGATAGTTGTTGAAGAGTCCAGTGAATTTACGTGCTGCTGATTTTTGGCTTCCAAAAGCATAAATCTAATTCAGTGTTGTACGTACCTGAATAAGAAGTGAGTTGAACATGCAAGTGTGGAAACCAATGTCAGCCTGCCTTTTAAAACAATCAATTTTAAGATACCCCACAGCAAAAATAAAATAAATATTCCAAGCAAGTCATTGCACATCACTTTATTTAGATCAAATAAGCAACTTCAAATGGAATTTGAAGCTAAATTAAGAAAATTAAAGCTAATTTTGGGAGTTAAGAAGGGCAATAGGTTACCTGTTGGAACAACCTAATTAAACAACCAAATTTATGATCCTTTGATGGGTAAATGACCCACAGCGCACGCGCACTGACAAAAGATGTCTCATGAGTAAGTCTAAACCTTGAAGGATCTGCAATGCCCGAGAAGAGACATAGTGACAGAGTCGAAACAATAATGAACAAAGAGAGCAAGCAACTGTACAAAGTTCTGGCTTCACAGCAAGCAAAATGCACTTGCACAGCTCACAATCTATCAAGTTTTGAAATCACAAAACTGTATGAATCTTCCAGTTGGACAGTGATACCATTCTTCTTGTTGAAATAATGAATTGTATGATCAACCACATTAGTATTACTCAGCTCTAGATTGTAGAGGTCCATCTTTTCAGCTGCCATGTACCAACATTCAGCTTTATAAACTTTGGATCTGAAATTCTGAAAGCCTGCACTTCATCAACAACAGGAGGCAAATAAATACCCACACTTTTGCCTGCACAAGCAACCCGCTGCACTAAAGGTTTAGGAATGCTTGGTATTCGAGGGAGGAACATACCCATGCATTTCTACAATACATGGTTTAGCAACTCCAAGATACCAGACATCGCCTGCGATAGATCCAGGAAATTAAGTCGCATTAGCATGATGGGTTATGCTAGAAAATCTGAGGGATCGGGTTGGGAAGAAGGGAGGTGACGGGGCCTTATCACAAAATGAGCAAGTTAGGATCAGATGGTTCCCTATTTGGGGTTGCTTCAATTACCTAACCACCACTCGAGATCAACCGGAGTACTTGCCAAAGCATCTTCTAGACTGTCAGCTTCATAGCGCTCTTGTAAAACTCTGTCTAGCCTCAGTTTCATGAACCCGGAAAATCAGATCAAGAGAAATATAGAAAATGTACAACTTTAATCCTCTGTTATACGAAACATCTGCTATATACTTTCAAGTCGTTCATATCCATGATGCTAGCAAATCTTCACGTTAACTTAGATTATTTTTTCCAGATTTCACTTTAATATCGTTAGTGATATACAGGTTATACTATCTTAAATATTGTGTAAAAAATTTAATAGCACAAAATAAGTCCTAGTAACCTCTAGTTTATAAATTGTTTGTCTTACAAATTCAAGTACATGGATCCACTCCTGACCAATAGCTTAATTCTGCTATTTATCTCAAGCAAGTATTTTGGATATGAACTTGAGCATTTAAATCCAAAGAAGCAATACGTACTAAACAAGAAGGCATGATGGATGATGCATAATCCACTTCAAAATTCAGCAAATAAACTGCGAAAAAGATTAAATACATAGTATTATATAGAAAGTTGAAAAACAATTCACGAGACCCAAACTTTCCACAGTAATTTCAGACCTCAGATTTGGGATATGTTTGCTTAATCCGTGTGCAATTTATTATAGGATTTGAATGTTTGATAGAAAATTTTGATTTTAACCCAAGATTAGACAGCATCTAAAAGAATATGCATAAACAAGGACCTGGGCATGGGCATGGCTGCCATTAATTGACTTGCTAGAAAGTGAGTAGATCATTTAATGTTAGTAGGATTATGGAATAATGGCACGTATCAATGGACTAGCCATCCCAGTCTTTTTTTTTAAAAGAAAAAAAGGTGAAATGACCAAAATACCTTTATCATAAGACATGCAAGCACCCATGTCGAAACCTCTCCTTCTATGTAATAGTAGAAGAAATAATATGGCACTTTGTGTATCATGAAAAAACAAGAAATCACTTTGTTATTAAAAGTTACTACTATTATTTTTTCGTGTCTTTCTCTTCTTCAATTGTTATCATTTGGTCTTTGCTAGTAATATTAATTGCAGACTAACTTGTTGGGATTTGTATTAATAATTTTTGTTGGTTTCTGTATCCTTTAAATATTTAGGAAAGTGTTTGTTTAATTCTGTGGAAACATTTCACAATGCTAAAATAGTTTCTTAGGACAGTGTCGAGCACGACTCAAGTATAATAAATATATATACACTGTTATATTTTTGTACTGCTAATAATATCAAAATAATAGTATTTTGTTTTCTTTATTCCCAAAGACATAAGAGTACCAGATCTAGGCATAACATATATAGACCCCATATATCATTATTAAGTTGTACATCCATGCAATGGGACAAAGTCTCCCTGCATGGATATATTATTATTATTATTATTATTATTATTATACATTACATAGAGTAGATGTAGGGATAACATGACGATAGATTATCATGCTTCTGCTGCCATTCCAATTTTTATAACATTATCCAGTTTGAACTGAAAGGGCATTGGGTGCTGTGAGAGAACCAAACGAAGATATCCATTTTGGGGGACGATGCCAATGTTTTGGCAATAAGTAGTGATGCCTTGGAGACAGAACACTAGCTTATAGGAGTACTTTCTACTATCTGCCAGTGCCATACGCCTAATTTGGAACCAACTGCTAACATCGTTGTGATTTCCCAACTTTGCACCAGTGCTTATGGTGTGTCGATATGCAGGTGGCAGATCTGGTAGAAGGTTGTCAACCTTCCACACAGTTAGATCCCGACACAGAGGATAAACAGGAGCGAAATGGATGTTTAAGGGAGTGAACTCCGCAATCTTTTCATATCTAGGATTCTCAGGTGTAAAATAAACCGCGAAGCCATCATCTGTAGGAGAGTGAGATAGTACTACAGATGTAGGACAAATAGTGGTTTTTTGTTGTTGTAGATCAGTACTACTACCAAGATAAACAACAGCACGTACGCCTCCACCATTCTCAGTGTGGTTGGCCGGAGTTATCCAGTACCTGTTCATTTTGTTGAGGGGATTACCATTAGTATCGCGTACAGCTATCCATGCTTGGTTCTTGGAAGTTGACAAGGGAAGGAATATTATTATTGCAAGGGAAAGAAAGAGTAATAGGGTCTTCATCGATCTTTAGGGATATGTTAATTTGATGATGATTATTTGTATATTCTTCTTGCTAACTTGTTCTATTTATAAGACAAACAAGATTAGTAATTGTTTCGCTCTAATTTATGTGAACCGTCCAAGTTTAAACGAATATGATATATTATATTCGTACAAAAATGATATGTTTATATTATAATATATAAAGTGTAGTATCTTCTATTTATAAGACAAAGGTTAATTGTTTTGCTCTAATTTATGTGAACCGTCCACGTTTAATTTGTTTCTTTATACTAAATGATGATATAATTGAACAGGAATGATATGTTTTTATTATAATATATAAAGTACTTTCTCCGTTCTAAATTATGTGTCATCGTTTGATCGAAAACGATATTTAATAAACTAATTTAGAATACGTGCGACTCCACGTGTGTATATATCACGTTAAAAGAATAAAAATCATATATTTAATTTGAACATAAAAAATCGACTAATAATTTATAATGAGGTTTTATGATATTCAAAAGTTGGAAACTATTCTAGTTGTTCCACGTTGAAACAGTTTATCCGTGTAATTAATAGAAAGAGAGCTTGTCCAAGTTGACTCCAAAAAAAGAATTATCTAACATTGTATATAAAGCATTGACGTATTCATTACTCTAAAAGAAAGTATAATAATTGAGAATTTTATTCCATGAATAAGTGAAATAGAATAGCATCATATATTATAAGATTAATTTGTTGTAATGGGAGACTGAAGCATGAGTATCGGTTTGAGTGTGGAGTATTTTTAGTAATGTGATCATTTTCTTGATGATCATAGGTGTATCACATCACATGACAGTTTCATATGTCTGGATTCGTATTTCAAGGTGTTTGTTATGCTTTGGGGATTTCAGTAGGGATTCGTATTTTGCGGATTCCCTCTTCATCTCTCTCCTGCTTCTATGTCTCTAGCTAATGCATCACATAGCTGCTCCATTACTTCTTTGGATCTTTTCTCGCTTTGTAGCTCTAACAACACCACTGTTTCCATGTGGCCTACAAACTTTACCCCAAGTACATCGATAAAGTGAGTGTACATATAATTTAACTAGTTTTTCAAAAAGTTGTAATCTAAAATTGATTTATTCCTATAACAAAACTTCTTAGCCTTGCATCTTGTTATCTTTTAAGGCCGGCCTGAGACATTATGATTTGTTCATGTTTAGTATCCTTCTTCCTTGTCACAATAAATCTGCAAAAATTTCTTGTATTCAATCGTACCTTTACGGCTATATACGCGCAAAAGACTGATTTGCAAAGCAATCAATCAGTAAGTGAACTTTCTTCCCTGGGCTGAGACTGAGACTCAGAGTGTTGCATGCAGTATATAAATCTTCTTGTGTGTTTCAACTATAAGGATCATCTGCCATGGTATGACGCGTACTCACTCCACGAAATTTTTAACTACCAATGACTCTATTTCTACTATAATGTGACCTATATATTCCAATCAAGGACAAAGCTGGTGAACCTTAAGGAACCCTTCATCAAAAGATTATACTCCATATTATATTTATAAGATCAAAATAATATTTTATGTATGGATTGTAGAGATGTTGAATACGCTTTAGTTTCTTCATGAATTTATCTCTTTATATTTTGAACACTTGGTAAAAATCACGACTCTCAATATTCCAATAAATGTACAATGGTATCCTTACGGTTATTGCTTCAAATACACAAAGATGGCATCAAGTGCACGTATAGATGAAATACGAAAACTGCTGAATTCTCTTATGTTCGATCAATTTATTAGCTGATAATTGATAAACACTAATCTAAAACAATAATTAATTAATACCTCAATCAACAAAAAGAAGATCCTACATAATGAGATTAATCAAGAATAAAAGATAGTTGTGTAAAACTAATTCTTTTGTCTTTTTCAAAATTATCAAGTACTGAGTTTCGTGTAATCTAAAAAACAAGGATTCATCTTTATCGGGATTGATTCAGATTCACAAATTTATAGATCTAGAAATTCTCAACTTGAAACTTTTACTATTTATTGGAATTATCACACTCGAATCTAAGATTCATGTTATATCCATTAGCCCATCATTGAACACGTTTAAGCCAACACTTGCGTTGCACGTGTGCCACATCAATATAAAAGATTGCATACAAAAAATAAAGTATATAATATTGCAACTCAAGTTACAATATATATATATATATATATATATAAGTGACAACAACATATATGTCATTATGTTGTTATAAAACAAAAGAAACTTACCACTAACTTTGTTTAATCTTAAGGCTAATTGAAGCTATTAATGTTACGTTAAAGAGTTAAGCTCACCTCTTTATCAATTAACAAAACAGTTTTTCGAGTAAATGTCGTAACCTATTAATTGACAAAATTCTTTTTAAATTTTGTTGTAAAATTATCTAAATAAAATGTATATAAGAGTTATAAATACAATAATATAGAATATTACAACGAATCAAAATATATAAATATAATTAATTACCTTCATAGAGACTGACATTTGATGCTGCCTTCCGTGCTTTCCTATTCGCTAGTGTACTATTCTTAAAATAGAATTATTAAGGACCAAAAATCAATTAACAAAAAATTAATTTATTTGATTAACCAAAAATTAAAAAAATAAATATTTAAGTGATTTGATCATCGCATGTTTAGAAATTAAAAACGACGTGGCAGAAAACCAATGAAGATGTACCAGGATGACACTTTTTTTTTTTTTTTTTGCATTAGTAGTTTTAATTAACCAAGAAGAAAGCTCGACACAAGAAAATAGTAACATAGATCTTTAGCAATATTCTTCATAAAATAAAAGATACCATGAAATTTAAAATATATATATATCTGAATTCTGATGTTAGGTTCTTAATAAGGGTAACAGTAGGTAAAAATCAGACCAACACTTATGATACCATAGCACGAACTTAAACTTAACTAAAATCACCAGTTTAATTTGAGGGCATAGCTTCACTTACACATCTGTGATTAAGTCAAGGACAATAACACAAATCAAAAAACTCTGGACATATCATACTATCATCTCTTTCATTTAGCTTTGGCTTTTGTGATGCTCTTTAATTCCATTTCTGCATATATTATCTGCGTCGAAAATTAGAAAAAGGGTGCCTTAATTATAATATTTAGAAAAAAATATAAATAAGCATTCAATATTAAAAGAAATAAGTTGTAGCATATCTAAAGACGTTAACCAAGTATATATACTATAAAGCAAAGGGCGCAGCTAGGTTTAATGCAAAATAAAGGATCTGACCAAGAATTTATCCCACTTACGTACACACAATTTGATTACTACTTTTTGAAAAACTACTTAAATATAAATTATTTAATTTTTATTGCATAAGGTAAAATTCTAATTGATTATTGTTTAACCAAATAAAATAGGAAGAAGATTGTTTCCATGTATCTAATAAAACCTTTCCTTATATTTGACGTGAAAAGAAAAAGAAGAAGAAAGTGAGAAAAGATTTAGTATTAAGGTAAGAAAATAGTTTGTAGAAAATATAATTTTAAGGTTTTATTTTAGCTAGGAAAGATTTTTGTCGAAATGGTATTCTATTTTTGTTAGGAAAGGTTTTTATTTGTTATTATAGTCAATATTTAATATCATTAAAATAATTAAAAAATGGTGAAAAGACGCTTTTGTCTAAAACAGAGACTTTTAATGAAAGGCAAAATAGTTTGTAGAAAATATAATTTTAAGGTTCTATTTTAGCTAGGAAATATTTTTGTCAAAATGATATTCTATTTTTGTTAGGAAAGGTTTTTATTTGTTATTATAGTCAATATTTAACATCATTAAAATAATTTTAAAAATGGTGAAAAGACGTTTTTGTCTAAAATAGAGATTTTTAATGAAGGGCAAAAAGTTCAAACAATATTTCTAAGACCCTTCACACTTTTTATATAAGACCCTTCACACATAATTTGGGACGGAGGGAGTATAATTTTCTGAAAAATGAATGATTTCAGGCGGGATAGGGGTAAGCCGAAGAAATATTGGAGGGAGGTGATTAGGCGTGACATGAAGCAGTTACAGCTTACTGAGGACATGACTCTAGATAAGAAGGTTTGAAGAACGCGGATTAGGGTAGAAGGTTAGGGCCTATGGGTGGGTCGCAGTCAATAGCTAGGAGAGCTTCGGGTTGGGGGAAGTGGGTGGGGGTGCCTTTGGTTTGTTAGTATAGAGTATTACTGTGTGGGTATCTCATTTCTATTGTGTCATCTTGTTTCTTGCTTTATTTTGAATTTGCTTATTATTCTTTGTCCTGAGCCGGAGGTCTATCGGAAACATCCTTCATTTCACTTTTTCTTATTATAAAAATACAAACTTTAATCCCTTTTTCAATTTTTTATACAACATCAATTCAATCAACAATTAAATTACCTCTCACGAAGATCTAAAAAGGGCAGCTCGCTGCACTAAAATTATCGCTATGTGCGGTGTTTGAAGAAGGACTCCATCATAAGAATGTATCGTATGCAGTTTTACCTTACATTTCTGCAAGAGGCTGTTTCCATTCATGAAGGTATAAATCATAAAAATGTATAAAAAAGATGACCCTTTTTCAAGAATGGTGATGGATCCTACTCAACTTTTTTCTGTTCACACTGAATGCTATTGGTATTATATATATAATTATATTATATATCTATCTATCTATCTATTTATCTCTCTATATATGAAATGCAAATATGTATAATTATGGAGGGTGAAGAAATGGAGATTTGTCGGGTCGGGTCAAAAATGGAGCTTTGATTTCAATCAGCCGACAAATTGATTAGACTGTAAAGTTGCGTGAAATTTGTCACTTTGTTTGGATAGTTGTTAAGTATATTTGGGGGTCGGATTAGGTCGGATCGGATCAGAAAATTTATTTTTGTAATCGTTGCATAATGATGAATTTAGCAATACGATATATGAATCTTAAAGGAATAAACATTGTATTTAAACTAAAAACCGATACAATAATATAAGTAACAACTACCCAAACACGCTATAAAAATCGTTTGATACGCGGAATAAGGTCAAACACTGGGTCTGATATTTATTACCATCAAACAAATTAAGTACTACTATAACTTTTATTACAAACTTAGTTATATTATATATTACAATTTGTTCCACTTAATTTGAAATTGTTTTATTCAATATATATATGCAACAAATTAATTAAGAGACAATAATCTCGAAATAATTTACTACATATATCAAATATATTTTATCGATGTGCCTAACTAGTGAATATTGTAATAATAAAGAAAAGCCAACACTACTTAATAGAGAAAACCAACATTATTTAATTCTCACCGTTAATATACCTCCAAAATAAAGAAAAATCAACTTGCAATAAAACACAATATCAATATTTAATATCATGAAGCATTGAACCAAATATAGAAAATGACTTTTTACACTATATATAATAAAAAAATAATTGATTAAATATATAAATATAATACATAGTTGATACTTATATACTACTACTAACAAATAGGGCTGTCAAGTGGATCGGGTCGGGCCAACCCGGAATCGGCCTGTGTTATTTAACCAGGTTGAGGGCTGGGTCGGAGTCGGGTTGGGATCTAAGTGGGCCAGGTGGGGCCCAACAGTAAAAAAAATAAAAATCACCCTAACCCGGCCCACTTAACCCAACCCGGTCAAATCCGTTTAAAAAATCGGTCAAACCCGGTCGAAAATATATATAAAAAAAAAAAATCAATATACATTATATATATCCACCTATATACATTATAAATACGTTAAACAATATATATACACTATATATATAGTATATACTACATTAGAATTTAAAAAATTTATACACATATACACAATTACACATATATACGCACCATCCAAATATATATGTACTACTTTAAACTTTAAAGTTTAAATAAAATATACTACAATATATATAATTATATATATATATACACATGTATACGTTAAATATACACGTCTATAGAAGATCTATTCACATATATACACTCTAATCTATGTATATGTAATACTTTAAATGAAATATACTATAATATATAAACATTACGATATATATTTGTATAGTTATATACTAATTTATAAAACATATACACATGTATACGTTAAATATACACGTCTATAAAAGATCTATTCACATATATACACTCTATTCTATGTATATGTAATACTTTAAATCAAATATACTATAATATATATATACATTACAGTATATATTTGTATAGTTATATACTAATTTATGAAACATATACACATGT
>NC_061122.1:960623-962024 GCF_002878395.1 Capsicum annuum | reverse complement strand
TAATAATATATTAGAAGTAAGTTTTTAATTTAAAGTAGAAAACTAGAAATTTAATTTAAAATTTTAAATCGTTAAATGAAAAAAAAAAAAAGTAAGGACTAAAGAGTGAATGAATTTGGGAAATTTTATTGATTGTAAAATGATCCAAAATTTATAATTTACATGAATGAAAAATCTATAAATTATGCATCATTTTTTCCAACTTATTCATGTTAATATTAATGGGAACTTGCATAGGATAGTCGAATTCAACGAGGGCAAAATCATGCATTGGACTTGATTCTGCTGAGTTCTCCCGTGAAGTCATAATTTCTTCAAGTTTTAGCTTGTCGCTCAGCTCCGATTTCATTCCTTGGTTTCTTCTTTCCGCTCTAATCCAATCTCTGAGGCAAACTAGAACATTCATTGCATTGCTTCCCAATGAGTGTCGGTTATCTCCAAGTTGTTGTCGTCTCTGACTAAAGGCGCTTTCTCATGCAACGATTGACATTGGAACATTCAAGATATCTCTAGCTAATCTTGAAAGCACAGGATATTTTGTTTTCATTACTCCTCCACCAATCCAACGTGTTGATCCGTCATCTGCGATCCTCTGGTGCCGTCCGAAGATAATATTTCAGCTTTTCCCGATAAGTTGATGTGTAAGTTCTCTCATCAACACTGTTTCAACAATTTAAATCATAAAACGAATCAGAAAAAACACTATGTGCCGGCCTTTTAGAAGATGATGGCTCATCGGGAGGATGAGGAGCGACAGTTGGAGTGATATTTGTAGGTACAGCTAAATCAAATAAATCAGCATAGTGATTATATAATTTTTCTATGTAATCCTTTACATCAGCCGTAGCCGTCCACAAATCAGGTTGTACTTGTTCAGAATCACGGTTAGTATTTATTTCTAAGTTAGTATAAATAAGAGTACTAAAGTGACACGTATTATTATATTTCATGCACGGATTTAGCATAGCACCAACCAAGTAAATAGGGAGAATCGGGAAAAATATTTTTTAAATTTCGTAAACATAGCGCCAACAGTTTCTTTATAATCTTCTTTATTTTTATATTCTTTGAGCAAACCAGAAAGATCGGCTATATATGCCAAAATATTACAAACAGTAGAATAATAAGCACCGAAAAATTCAACCGTAGCTACATAAAATTTTTCTAAAAACTTAACAAGATCATTAATTACAATCCAATCAGAATTATGTAGCATGCAATCAACAGAATCAGCAAATGAACCGCAATGTTGGTTAAAAGCTAGTGTAGTAGGAATTCTATATTTATAATAAGTTTTTAAAAATTCATACATAGAATTCCATCTAGTATCAATTTCCTCAGGCATCAAAATCGGTGTAAGTCCATTTTCTTGACATTTAACTTTAAATTCTCTAATTCTCT
>NC_061122.1:943665-957623 GCF_002878395.1 Capsicum annuum | reverse complement strand
CTATCCATCCAATGACAAGTAACGGTTAAATAATCATTTTTATTTACAGTACGACCAAGATTAGAAGTTAGGGACAATCTACATTGAATATTTTTTAACAATGTTGATAAATAAAAACAATATTGTGAATGGAGTCTAAAAATATCAGACCGACAAGTAGTTTTAGGAATACCATTAAACATAAGATTATAAATTGCTTGTATATAACGAATAAAGGCATCAGAAGAAGGAAAACTAAAAGGCAAACAACCCACAACTACCATTTTAGCTATTTCTTCCCTGTCCCTCATTTTATTATACTTCTTCTCTACGTGATCGGTTGCTGGGTCCATTCTAGTTTGCGTTGACCCACCAACATTCCCACCACCTTTTGCAATATTTAACTCTCTTTTGTGATCTTCAGCTACATGTCTCATTAACGTATCCGTACCCCCTTGCTTGCCTCCACTTCTATGCTTATATATTTGTTGACAAATATTGCATTGCACCTCAATATCTGATATACGTTCAAAAAATTGCCATGCAATACTAGTTCTTTTACGAGTTTTTGGGGCACTGGGAGGACGGGAAGGGAAATTAACTGATTCAGATCTAACGTTAGCATCTCCTACTGCGGGTGTCTCAGCAATATTTTCATTATCTTCGTCTAAATTAACCGCATCTACTTTATTTTCTTCTTCTATACCGTAATTTTCCTGAGCTTCTACATAATCCATATCGTGAGCACCTACACCTATTTCTTTCTCAAAAGGTGTACCAAGCGGTACCGGAGGCAAAGGTACACGGGTATATCTATTACTTGAACTACCTCTACCGCTAGTAATTCGTTTTTTACTACCACTACCGCTTCCGGGATAAAATTTTTTAACACCTTTAGTAGCGAGGTTTCTTAATTTATCCATAATATAAACTAAATTAAACTAAAAATATTCAAAATACACAGATATAATAGAATTAAATATTAAATAATTAATACAATAAATAAAAATTAAACGTAAGAGATGGAACGACAATACCAAATTTTGAAAGTATTCGAAGATTGCGACTTTAGAAACTTCCGCTCGTACTTTGTAAACGAAAAATTAAAAAGTTAAAGTGAACACTTTAAGAAATTAAATATATTGAATATTTGAGAATTGAGAATTGAGATTTGAGAGAGAATGAGATTTGAGAGAGTGAAAAATTGTGTGAAAAATGATTTGAAGTTGTAGGGTATTTATAGATTTTTTTTTGGGATTAAAAAATATTTTTTAAAGTTTTTTATTTTTTTTTAATAAATGGGCCCAAACTAGCTGTTTGGATCCAAAAACGGCTATATAGCCATTGGGCCAACGGCTAGTTTGGCCCAAAAGCCAAAATATCTTTTTTTTTTTTTAATTTTTTCGAGCCGGGCCGGGCCGGTTAACCGGCGGACTTGGATTGGGCTTGGTCCGAGCCGGGTTAGTCGGGCCCATTTTAACAAAATAACTGGCCCGGAATCCGGAACCCTCAAGCCCTAGGGCTTACCGGGCTGGGTTAAGTATGAAGGCCGGATCGGGCTGGGTCGGGCCAGGCCCACTTGACACCCCTACTAACAACAAGAACAACATATTCAATGGAATTTTATAAGTGAGTTCTGAGAAGGTTAAAGTGTTTGCAAATTTTATCACTATGTCGGAGAGGTAGAGAGTCTATTTCTTTAAAAATCTCGATTTAAATGTAGCAAATTCAGACACAAAGATGAAGGAAACAATTGAGAAAGTATAACAAGTAACAAGAAAATAGTGCAAAATCTACGAGAGAGAAACAAGAATAACAAAATAACAGTGCGATAAATGAAACACAATAAACAAACTATGATATACATATCACAAGTAGGGATAGTACTACGTCTAGTACAACAACAAGCACAAACAAGTCTAAAAACTCAAAAAACGAGACAACACTCTTATCCAGCTAATCGTCTACCCTACTATTGTCCTCTACACCTTTCTATTTTAAATAGTAATTATTTCTAATCGACTGACTAAATGTATAACTTGTGAATATAAAAACTAGACTAGATAAATCCCAATAATAAACTAGAGTATACACAGATCAAGCCACTATCTTAAAAAGTTAGAGATACTGTTTCCGAAAACTCCTCAACCCAAGTGCAACTATACATTGCTTATAAATATAATTATTTTTTGATCCCAACATATCCAGTGAAAAATCGATAAGTGAGGTTTGAGAAGAGTAGAGTGTACACACATCTTACCACTATCTCAAGAAGGTTCATAGAGTCTGTTTCTGAAAGACCCTCGACTCAATGCAGCTATATAGCTAGTAAATGTAATTATTTTTTGATCGATGGGCTAAATGTATAACTTGTCCATATAAAAACTGGGCTAGGTAAGGCCCAATATCAGAATTCCTTAAACCCAAGCCCATTAGAGAAAGTGGACTGTAAAACCCTAAACCCCAAGGACTAGAACCTTCTACTACAATCTTGAACTTGTCTGCTAATATAAAAGATCCCAGCTTCATCGTTTTCTCTTCTTCTACACACGCACACAAAGCAAAAAAGCAAAAAAGCAAAAAAGGGTCGGGGTGGTTTAAGCAGTAGAAGTAGAAATGGCGAAGCGTTTGATCCCAACACTGAACAGAGTATTGATTGAGAAGATAACAGCTCCAGCTAAAACTACTGCTGGTATTCTTCTCCCTGAGAAGTCTTCCAAGGTAAGGAACTTTGAAAACTATATTGTAGTTTGAATGTTTTGACTGAAATTGATTAATGGGTAACTGTTATATTCATCATAGTTTGAGAAACTGCTAAATTCTTGAATGTTGGGGAAAGTTCTAGGTTTTCTGAATGTTTGATTGAAATTTTTAAAAGGGGTTGTGTTAGATTCATTGTAGTTTGAGAAAGTTTTAGTTTGTTTGAGTGTTTGAATGAAAATTGGTAGGTGGGTATGTGTTAGGTTAGTGTTTGAATGAAAGTTGGTAACTGGGTGTGTGTTAGATTTATCATAGTTTGAGAAGCTTGTAATTTGTTGAATGTTTGATTGAAATTGGTTAATGGGTCAGTGTTAGATTCATTGTAGTTTGAGAAAGTTACATTTTTTTGAGATGTTGACTGAAAATTGGTATGTGGGTCAGTTTTAGATTAGTGTTCGATGGAGTTTTGATTGAGAAAGTTCCAGCTAAAACTAATGCTGGTATTATTCTCCCTGACAAGTCTTTTAAGGTAAGGAACTTTGTAACACTTGTAGTTTGAGAAAGTTGTATGCTTTTTGAATGTATGAGTGAAATTGGTAAATAGGCCTGTGTTTTTTTCATCATAGTTTGATAAGCTTTTAATTTGTTGAATGTTTGGTTGGAATTGGTTAATGGGTCAGTACTGGTTAGATTCATTATAGTTCGAGAAAGTTGTATTTTTTTGAATGTTTTGAGTGAAATTGGTTTCTTAGTCAGTGTTAGATTCATTATGGTTCGACAAAGTTGTATTTTTTGAGTGTTCGATTGAAATTGGTAGATGAGTCTGTTTCGATTGTAAGATTCATCATTGTTGTCTTACTTTGCTTTCTATATTTTTGGTGATACATCGGTTTTAGTTGAGGTGTGCGAAAGCTGGCCCGGACACCACGACACGGGTCCAAATGTTTTCTTCTAATACTGAAGATGACACTTTTGTTTTTTTTTTTTTTTTTTTTTTTTAGTGCTCTATTGTCTTGAATATGCATTCCAAATTTAGCTAAATTTTGGATCTTTTAGTGTTTGTGTGTTCATGTTCAATCAAGTTGGTTTTGTGAATTTAGAGAGCATAGAGTTTAGGGATGTAATTCACTTAGAGCTTCTGTTAGAGAATATTTAGCTTGAGAACTTGGAGTTTGTTGAGCACTCGACTGATATGGTCTGAATAAAGCTGAACTAATTTGAAGATTTATGTAGCCGATTCTAACTTGTCTTTCTACTTTTAGAATCTTTAGGTATTTGCGTATTCAAGTTTGATCTAGTTGGTGTTGTGAGTTTAGAGAAGCTATGGTCGTCCATACTTCAACTAAGTGGGAAATTTAGAGAACATTTAGTTTTGCAAAGGTTTTGCTTTGTTTTTAAGTATTCGAATGAGTTGTAACTGGGAGAAAGAAAAGGATTTGCTTTGCTGAGCTCAGAACTCAGCTAGTTTTTTTTCTTTTTGAATCGAGGATATTGTAGATGTTAAATTTGGAGAACATGTAAAGTTTCTTGAGCATTTAACTGATATGGGTCCAATGAAGTCTGACGAAATGTGGAGGATTTATATAGCTGATTGGTTGTCTGCTTGGTGTTTCGTGTATTATTGTCTTGGATATTTATTCCAATTTTAGCTTATGTTGGGATGTTTTGGTGTTTGCGTATTCAAATTTGGTCGAGACTTGTTGATTGATTGATTTTGAGTTGTTGTTAGCATATCTTGGACATGTAACCCAATTTTAGCTAAAATTCTGATCTTTTGGTGTTTGTCTTCTCAAGTTTAATCAAGTCAGTCTTGTGAATTTCAGCTGAATTCCGGGAAAGTTGTGGCTGTTGGGCCAGGGCTGCACGACAAGGCAGGAAACCGGATCCCAACTGCCGTCAAGGAAGGTGACACTGTCTTGTTGCCTGAGTATGGTGGTACTCAAGTCAAGTTGGGGGAGAAAGAGTGAGTGCACCTTATGATTTTATCTTCTTGTATTGCTGGAAAAGTTTAGAGCTTTATTCATTTTTCTAAACATTCTTGATGGATCTTGTGGCAGGTTCCATTTGTTCCGGGATGAAGACATTTTGGGGACACTGCACGACTGAGCATCTATATATTTGAGTTCATTCACGCTGTTGAGTTTAATTTAAGGGGGTTCATTTCAAGGATGTTTCTGGTTAAGTTATCGAATTGTTGACAATTGTGTTTGATACGTAATGCAATGATAGTTGAATAACCTTTGCACTTGTGTTCTTTTAGTATTGAGTTCTTGACATGGAAACCTTTTGGTACTGTTCAGTTGAGAGGCTTGTGGTTAACACATTATGCTTTATGGCAAATGCTTATGTTGATCAATTGATAACCTTTTGTGTTTTATTATCTTGCATAGTGTATGCCCCCAAATCACATAATGCTCGATTGAAGTTGAAAGACCCAATAGTACACGGTATTGTGAAAGCACTAGGATCCTCCTTGTCTACTGAAGATCTAGCGACTGCGGCACATTATCGACTGGCTCAAAGTTGACTGCCCTTTTCTTGGTTTCTGCAATCTCGGTTCTAACACCCAGCCACATCAGGCGCCTGCTCTCTACCCAACTGTCGAGTAATCCTTGGCTTAAAAGCATCTAGGCGCCTTTGGACTTGCCTATCCTGCTCCTCCAACTGCCTATCCATCCATCTTTTCACTCCGCGCTCCATGTGACCAACTTATTACTCGACTCAAAAGCATCTAGGTGCCTTTGGACTCGCCTATCCTGCCCCTCGAACTGCCTATCCATCCACCTTTTCACTCCGCGCTCCATGTGACCAACTTATTACTCGACTGAAAAGCATCTAGGCATCCATCCACCTTTTCACTCGGTCCTCCATGTGACCAACTTTTGCATTCAACCTAGCCAACTGGGTCACAACTTCGGTCCATGCAGTCGGGGATATCATCATAATACCTGGAGGCATACCCGTGGCTTAGGTGGCACAGACTGATGAAGTCGAATAAAAAATTTATGTTGTTTGGACTCTTCTAGAACTTCGAGGTGCCTGTTGGATCCTAGTGCATATCTAGGGTGTTTGTAGCTGTCTTTAATGTCAGCCTAAATGGCCTGAGCCTTTATGAAGCCATTATTATTTGATTATGTTCCTCCACTATTCTGTTTAGCTTGGTGGCTGTGGCTTTTATGTCTTTGGATGTTGCTATTAATTTAGTCTACTATTAGGTGGGCTGTTGTAAAGGTATGTCTCTAGTGTTTCTCCACTATCTATGTTAACAGACCACCACAGTTCAGGAAAAAATACATGAATTAACAAAACAAATGTAAGCTCGTAATTGTCTTATTTAGTCTAAGTTTTAATTAGTTAAAAGACATTGCTCTGTTATCAATTAAATACAATTCATAATCTCTTTTCTCCTTGTCTCTCTTAGAGTCTCCCTTGCCTCCCTCTCCCTCTCGCTGCCCTTCACGCTCTCTCTTTCTCTCACTTTCCGTTTTCAAGTATTTGTATTCTGTTTTCGGGTATTTGTAAATATTTTGTATTCTGTATTAATATGTATTTTGTTTTATATGGTTTTGATGAAAATTGTGTTTGTTGACACAAATTGGACCATTCAGATACAAATAATATATTTGTATTTGTATATGATAGATTCAAATAAATACAAATGATGCTTATATTTGTTAATATATACAAATACGAATGTTTGATATAGTTGAGAGAGAGAGGGAGTTAAAAATAGAAAATACAAAGGAGAAAAAGAGGAATGAAAATATAAAATATACAAAAAAGATAAAAAAGGAAAAAGAAAGAGGTTTGTATTCGCTGATACACTTGTATTCATTGATATGAATACCGTAATACAACAACTGTCGCTAACTGCATCAAAAAGGGTGTCCGATCTATTTTTTATGGGCTCTTTCCCTCGTGTGCTAGTTTTCACTGCACTTCTCTATCCAACTTTCGATTTTGAGTGCTTTCTTTGTAAGAAAAATACTTTTCTCTCTCTCTCTTCTTTATTTGGTTTTATTTCTTCGACGAATTTCGGCTATGATCAATGTCCCAGTAACTAATAGACGCAAGAAAAAGCTATCGAAAAAATAAAAAAGCAAACAAGGTGTACCTTGAATTGAACTCGATGAATTGCGTTTCGTGCAGATATTTTTTTAATTATCATTAACAATGTCTGCCAAATGACTTTCATCTATGCTCATCGGGTGAAAAAACTGATCTGTACACTTGTAAAATCATAAAATTCCTTGTTCAATTCTTTCTCTGTCATCAAATTGTCATGTCAAACACTAAAAACTAACATACCCAGTGATATTGTATGAGCAAAAAGATATTCAAAGCTGCCCACATGAATGATCGTTGTAATGCACAAATTCAGATTTAATCAAATTTTAAGGCCATCAACATCGAGTGAGAAATAAAAGAAAAAAAAAGAGACATAAGAAGATAAAACATAAATGAAATTGTTCAAAGCAAGATCAAGAAAATGTTACGGAGTTATATAAGATATTGAATTATATAAGAGAGTTATATCTACACGTTGTCTTGTTAAATATCAAATCAAATCGAACTAATCAATTTTTTTTGTTTTCAAAAAAAATAAAAATAAAAAAAACTTAACTATTTTATTATTCAGCAATTTTTCATTTCAATTTAGTAAAGTTTTCTGAGCCTACGTCCCAAACTGAGGCTTACACTCCCCGAGGTGCTTTTAGCTTGCCTCGTCCTAGGACTCATTCAGAAAACGCACTTGAAAACGGTTAATTATATACCGTCAATTATATATTATATATTTTAAAAAGTCAAGTAAAAGATTGTAGTTTTCACGTTGTTAGAACAGTCAACATTCTATCTCCAATTCAATTTGTAGTCAATATGTATTGTGTAATGAGAATTATACATAATCCACAATTTAAGGTAATTGAATGAAAATGCATTTCTATGTTATGTATTCAAATATGATATTTAAGGAAGTTGATTGAATTTTATAATTCCATTGACTAAATTATGGATAGCTATTACAGTATTAATAACTATTTTGCCATATTTACATTAAATTTCATAAGGTAACAACAATAAACCAAAAAAGGAAAATCTTTGACAATATCACCAAGTATTAAATGACTTAAGTATGAATCACATTCACCTTCTAATGTATTTTTTTTTGACACATATCTGACCAATCACATCTTAACACATCATCAACAATG
This sequence comes from Capsicum annuum, assembly GCF_002878395.1. Taxonomy (NCBI): domain Eukaryota; kingdom Viridiplantae; phylum Streptophyta; class Magnoliopsida; order Solanales; family Solanaceae; genus Capsicum; species Capsicum annuum. The sequence goes on along the minus strand of NC_061122.1, from coordinate 949,731 downwards.
ACATGACAATTTTTTTTTTTGTAAACATTTTAAAAAGACAAGCATTTACCTTAGTTTGTCACAACAATTAAAAGTATACATTACATTTGTTTGGTGAAAATGAAAATGAAAATGGAGTGGAGTGGCATTTTGTTAATTTTGTCTGTTGTTTTTGCAGTTTGTACAGCAGAAAATGAAAAGGAACATGTGTTAACATTAGACCATACAAATTTCACTGACACTGTCACCAAACACAACTTTATTGTTGTTGAATTTTATGCCCCTTGGTAACTTTCTTTTACTCTATACATGTTAGTTTTTAATAAATGTATAACTTTAAATTATGAATTCGTCTTTACGTTTGTGTGCGTGTTAAAGAGTATTATTTCACCTTTCATGTTGAGTTATGGCGTTTTTTTTTAATGTTAAGACAGATTTAGGACGAGTTCTATGTTTTCTTGGCTAAAATTTATGTATAAATGTATGAAAGGTTTGATGTATGACTCTAGATTATGAATTTCCTTTGTGTTTATGTGTTAAAGATGATTATTTTTTGCTTACTTGTTGGCTTGTAGGGGTGAGTTCTATTGTTTTTTTTGGCTAAAACATGTATGTATACACGCAAACAAAAATAAAAATGTATGACGCTAGATTCTGAATTCGCCTATGCCTCTAATTTGAGTATGTTTCTGTTGATTAAATGTACATGTATGTTATGTGTTACGATCTAACAGATTTTTCTGTTAGCTTGATGTGTTTGTTTTAGCCTCATCTATGTTGCTCCGAACCTCCAAAAATTTTTCGAACCAGATCCTCCAAGAAAATGTGTATAGCTTTTCTGGGATCTGACACGCGCCTGTTGATGCTTTTGAAGAGTCCGAGCAACATAGGCATCGATTATTTAAGAGCTTTTTTTTGAAAATCTGATGGTTCATTTTCGATATAACAGGTGTGGACACTGCAAGAAACTAGCTCCTGAGGTACTGACTTTATAAGAATATTAATTTGAAATTTTTCGCAGTTTTTGTGAAGTTAATTGATTTGTGATAAAAATGTTCTTTTGTTTTTACAGTATGAAAAAGCTGCTTCAATTTTGAGTAGTAATGATCCTCCATTAGTTCTAGCTAAAATTGATGCAAGTGATGATGCAAATAGAGAACTTGCAATGGAATATAAGCTTCAAGGTTTCCCAACTATTAAAATCTTGAGAGATGGAGCAAAGAAAGTTCAAGAATACAATGGTCCTCGCGAAGCAGATGGCATTGTTTCTTATTTGAAGAAACAAGCTGGTCCTGCATCGAATGAAATCAAGTCGAAAGAAGATGCTGCAACACTTATCGACGAGAAGAAGATCACTGTTGTAAGTGTTGTTACTTGTCATCGTGCATCGATCATTGTTTAGCTTGTTTCTCATCATTGAATTTGTTGTTGCTTGTGATTTCTTTCAGGTTGGTATATTTCCAGAACTCTCGGGGGAGAAATTTGAGAAGTTCATAGCGTTAGCTGAAAAACTACGAGCTGAGTATGATTTTGCACACACTGTTGATGCCAAACTCCTCCCTCGGGGCGAGCCAGTTGATAAGCCTACTATTCGTCTCCTTAAGCCATTCGATCAACTCTTTAACGATTTTGAGGTTATGATTATGTTGTTTGATGTGGACCGGCTGGGGCTTAACGTGGATTCGTGCAGGATTTTGATGTTGATGCAGCGGAGGAGTTCATCCAAGCAGCTAGTGTTCCTATTGTCACCATTTTCGACAAGGATCCAGAAAACCAAGTTTATGTTAGCAAATTCTTTAATAGTCTCAACGCAAAGGTACCCAACTTACCTTGGAGGTTTTTTGTGCCTTTGATTATACTGAACAAGTTAATCCATCTTCATATCTTAAGAGATTGATCTTTTTTCCTCCATGAATTCGTGATACGCAGGTGCTGCTTTTCGTGAACTTTAGCACCGAGCTCGATGCTTTTAAGTTGTATAAGGATGTCGCGATATATTACAAGGTGGATGGATTGCGTTTTCTATTGGGAGATGTTGAAGTTGGTACAGCTGCTTTCAATGTTAGTAGTAGCATTCTTTCAGCTTATCTGATTAGTAATATTCGCTTTGCTAAATGACCATATTTTGACACTCGTTAATTTTCGTTTGATGTATGAATCGCAGTACTTTGGACTGAAGCCTGAACAAGCACCTCTCATCGTAATAATGGCCAACGAAGGCGAAAAGTATATCAACACACATGTTAAACCTGATGCTATTCCTTCATGGTTGAAGGATTACAAGGTAATGCCGATCTGAGATGAATTCTGACCAGTGAGGATTCATTCATATATGCGATCAAACTTGTTTGGAATTGAGGCGTAGTAGTAGTCCCTTTTTAGTTGTCGTTGTTGTGTTCCACTAGTATTTTCCTCAGCTGGAGCTCATTTCATTCAGAGTTTTCTGCATTTAAGCAATGGCTTTGCTAAGTTTCCGCATTTCTTTTCCTTTACTCATGGTTGCAGGATGGTAAGTTGAAGCCTCACATAAAATCAGAACCGATCCCTGAGGTTAATGACGAACCAGTGAACGTGGTTGTTAGGGATACCCTTCAAGATTTGGTTCTCAACTCGGACAAAAATGGTGCGTCCATCAGTGTTGAATACCTCGACAAGTGCACATTCTTGTGAACTAATATATCTTGTTTGGTCTGTTCTTTCCTTTCCGCGTCTAAAACAGTACTGCTAGAGTTCTACGCGCCTTGGTGTGGCCACTGCAAGGCACTAGCTCCAATCTTGGATGAAGTAGCTTTGTCATTAGAAGAGGATTCCGATGTTCTCATTGCAAAACTTGTAAGAATTATGGGACATTACGTTACTATGTTAGTCGTGTCAAACATTCGCGCTATACTTACTTGTTTATACTTTTCTGAACAGGATGCAACTGCAAATGACATCCCTACGGGTGAATTTGAAGTTAAAGGATTCCCAACTCTATACTTCAAATCTGCTTCTGGTAATATATCCCAGTATAACGGCGACAGAACAAAAGAAGCCATCATTGAGTTTATTGAGGAGAATCGCGATGAGCCTGCTGCTCATGAATCGGAATCTGTCAAAGTTGATACCACCACCACACCAGATTCAGCAAAAGATGAGCTATAAGTAGGTAATCGCGATGAGCTTTGTTTCCATGTAGGACTCAAGTTTTGCTGCTGTTTTACTTTATCTTTTATGTTAATCTTGAGTTTTGTTGCTTTTTTAGTTCAGTAAAATGGTTGTGTCATGTATTAGAATCAAATCACAAATCCTCAACTCAACATTAGTAGGGAACTCAAGATATTTAATACTTCCCATGACAAACTTCAACTTTTGCTGACTACTGTTTTGTTTTCTTTCTTCCACCCCCCAACCCCCTTCAAACCCAAAACAACCCAATACATTTTTTTCTGCTTGCTTGATGTCAATGAGCTGGTTTTATATGCATCACCTCATGTATTTTCAACTGACTTAAATTGCAGTTGAGTAGCAATTTTCAAGAATCTTTGCTCATTGTCCATTCTACTTCATATGACATTTTACCCCTTTTTTTTATTTTAACCTTTTTCGAGAGAATGACATCCTTTGATACCTTAAATATTACTCCGATCGAACTTGTAAATTTATGTTTTTCCCTTAATGACACACTCTTATAACCACAGAAATCACATGACTTGTTTAAGATTGCAAACTCTTAAGGATGCTTTTGTATATCGCAAAAATCTTCCTTTCTTAAAATTCGTGCCTAGTTAAAATACCGTCATACAAAATAAAACAGAGACGGCAAGTACATGGTTTGCCCAAACATCTAAACATCTTCATTCAATACTAGAATCTAAGTAATCATCTATGTTACTCGAACTCTCTAAAATATTGTCGTAATCTTGTTAAATCCGACGATATTTCTAAAGAGTCCGAGCAACCTATGTTATCATGGCTCTGCAGAAGTAACAAAATCAAGGAAAGAAGTCATAAAAAGATTTTAAATTCTTAACTAATCATGTCTCTGCATAAACAGAAATTAAACAAACAAACAAACAAAGCCTAAAAATCTTCATCCCATTTTAATCTACCTAATAGTAATTAGTAGTAACGACATTGACTCCAGTAACAATATCCACCAATACAACTATGCTTTCTTGATCCGTGCACCTTTTATCAAAATTTGGCTTGTCGGTCATTGCCTTGCGTCCTTCTTCATACCCCATTCATGAAACCTCAAGTGAAGTTCAGCAGCAGCAATCAAGAAATGAACACCTTGAATTGGTGTCAAAATTTTCAATATCTCTTTTAGTGTCCTTAACCTTAAATCATCTGCTTTTTTCAACACATCAAATAAACCTTCCTCTCTTTTATCAATATTTCTCTTGATTTTCTCCTCTTCTTCTTCAACATCTCTTTGTTCCCTCATTAGTTCACTCACTACATGGGACAGCTCCACCATTGATGTATCTGCTACACTTTCTTGAACTTTAGCTGAACTCTCACTTATCTTTCTTTCCTCCCTTATGGTCCTATGTTGTAACTCATCAATCTTCTCAAGTTGGTTACTGGATAAACTTCCTAAATCACTACTACTAAATCCTCTCATTAACTCATGAAGATTAGCTTCAAGTTGTATACCTGATTTTGAGTAGAGCAAATGAAAAGCCATACTAGGCCTCCAACCTCCAATCCATAAAAGCGCGTCTTCAAGATTACTTAGCCATGATGGATGCAACATCCCTGCAACATCATCATTAGCATACCGCGATTTCTCTGTGTAGTACTCTTCATAGTGTTTCACAACTCTCTGAATCAAACTCGATAGGCTCATCGCGTGATTGTTGTTGGTGTTTTCGTCTTTTGAGGCACGTACCAGCTGATCCAAATCTTGATTCTGTCTAACTAGCCATGACTCGAAATACTTGTGAAATGTCGTGTGGTTTTCCACCCCATTTTTGCTCGTACTACTCATCATGCCTGACACAACATTGGACAAAAATAATACAGTTAGGACAATTTATTCAACAAAGTATATAGCAACAATACTGTAAAGTACATACATACCTTTGAAAACAAGTGGATAATGAATTTTAAAACAGTTTGAAAAGTAATTTATATAAAGAAGAAAACCAGAAGCATATAAGAACCAGTGGGCTACGTTAGCAGTAATGTATAATAGCTGCTTTTAATTTTAATCTTTTGGTTTGGCTTATATTCATTGTATCTTCTGGTTAACCAATCATAACTATTCACTTATAGGATTAGTACAATCAAAGTGGCAAGTTTTTGGATCCTGGCGGTGAATTATTGTTTTATAAAAAAAGAAAGGCTAATACATGCATCAAAATTTATATTTAATTTTTCTAGGCCAAGTTATAAGTAAATCTTCTTACACCAATATGGATAGTCGTGTTGTGGATGAAGCTGTTCTATCCTTAATTAGAGGTCAATGGTTTGACTTTGGGTATGAAAAAATTTCTGTTGGGAGCGCTGTCACCTTAATGGACCCTTCAACATGCGATCCGGATTAATCAAAGCTCCAATGCAGACGTTGGATATCGAATGGAAAATAAAATAAAAAAGTAAATCTTGTTACATGTATTATGTAATTATTATGAAAACACTATTGGGAGCGCTGCCACCTTAGTGGGCCCTGCAAAACGCGATTCGGATTAATCGGGGCTCCAATACAAGCATCGGACAACGGATGAAAAATAAAAATAAAAAAGTAAATCTTGTTACATGTATTATGTAATTATTATGAAATTCTGGACCACAACAAGTGGGCATGTTTCTGCTTTGTCGTAGTACTCCATCCGTTCCATTTTATCAGTCCCAAATTTTCTAATCTGATATCTCATTTTACTTCTCTTTTTTGAGTTATCAAGACAAAACAATTTTTTTTTCATATTTTACCGTTTATATTAATTACTTTTTCTTTAAATTAAAATGTAAACATCATTTAATGGGAATGTGGCATAGATTGCTCTTAGAGCATACACACGTCATTGAGGGGTTCATTCAAACTTCTTTTAATGAAAAATTATATTATTTTTACATTGTTGTGGTTAGGACAAACATTTT
>NC_061122.1:932373-940665 GCF_002878395.1 Capsicum annuum | reverse complement strand
AAAATGTTTGTCCTAACCACAACAATGTAAAAATAATATAATTTTTCCTCGATCCTATCTAACTCCGCCCTCGATGACGTGTGCATACTCTAAGAGCAATCTATGCCTATTGATTACAATGCACATAATAATACGCTGCGGGGTTTGGAGAGGATAGTGTGTATGCATGCCTTACTTACCTCTACCTTGGAAGGCAGAGAGGTTGTTTCTATTGGACTTTCGACTCAAAAGGAGAATAACTAGATGTAGCATAAATAACTAGTATAGACTCAATGTTGCTCGGACAATGTCAATGGGTGCTTCAAAAATAGTGTATTTTTGGAGAGTCCGACACGGCTGCGGTATCAAAAGTGAAGAGTCCACACAACTTGTCATGTTGTGAACAATCATATCTACTAAACTAAAACAATACATAGTAAAAGTAGTGTTTGTGCAATACTTCATACAAATGAAATAACAGATAACCTTTGTCAAACCACAAAGAATTCTTCATGTTGCAACAGTTGAGAGATTCCACCTATTTTTTGTAGAAGAAAACTGTATGCTCATATACATTTGGAACTCACATCTTCTATATAATCTCGTATCGCCTATATCTAATAAATCTTTCACTCTCTTTAGTGTACAAAATTTTCCGTGGTTAGGAAAACAAAAGCAAAAGAATGTGAATGACTAAAGTTGTGTTATGTATGAGCTGAATAAGGTCAGTGTATGAAAGTGAAAATATTCACCAAGGTGTTGAAATCAAGAAAGCTGGAGAGCAATCTGCTGAAGAAGTACCTTCTTTTGAGCCGCGGTTATGAGACCTTTACATTCAGCATCCACCAGAACCTCTGTCATAATAGCAGCTGCGTGACCTCTAGGCTCGTTGGACCCCGATGCCTTCTTCAACATGAACATCTGGAAATGGTACAAGATGGAGAATTTAAGAGGACAGATTGAAACCTTCAATTTGATCCAGAAATTTCTGATTGAATTCTAGCGAGAACGCAATTAACTCCACAAGAATCTTGACATCTTTGAATAAACTTAAGCGAGTTACAGACGGATTCTAATAACCTATTTTGTGGAGTCCAATTCATGAGTTCAGCCTTATGCAGCCTTTAAGTGCAAAACCAGAATAAATAGATGTCAATAACATCGTATGCTCTTTAAACAAATAAAGACTAGTATTTTGAAGTATCAATAACCTAATTGCTTTGTAGAATCCTCTTGAAACGGCATAAGAAAAGAAATGTATTGCCCTTCTTAAATCTACTGTTTCATCAGAAATATCCACTTGATCGATAGTCAGAATTCAGTCACGATACATCAAAAGGTTTCAAGTTGTAAGGTAATCAGAACTTGTTCCATATAATATCCTGTCATGACTAATGTTAGTTTAACCAAGGAAATTTAGGTACCTGTCCACCATGTGTTATTTCTAAACAACCCGGTTTCTGTATGAAAGGCTCCCCATCAATCTGTACAGGAAACGGACTAGAAGCATGTATCCTTACCGTTCCCCCTTGGGCTAGCCTCCTCGCTTGAGAAAGTCCAACCTAAACGACAAAGATTGTAAGAAGGAAAGCAAAAGAGTCCAATTCTTTATAGTAACAACAAAAGAAGCTTTAAGTTAGAAACCTATCATGCATATAATATAACTACTACTTGACAGGTGGTATTTTAAATTGTCGACCATCGTCCATGAAAGCTTACACAACAAACAGCAAAGGCAAAAACAAATGTTAGAATTGATGAATAGATAGAAATGAAAGCACAAGGAAACTCTCCACACCTGTAGCTTGCCAAGGTGCCATGCTCCAGAAACACAAACCACTTCAAGTATTTTGTCATGCATTGACTGGTCGTTGAAGTCATCGTCATGCTCGAATTCATTTTGCCACAGATTAACTCCACCCATATAGCTACCAATATTTAGCACAATCAAGCCTTCAGTATCCTGATAGATTATAAATGAGGGGAACGATTAGGAATTGCAAATGGGAAAGCAAGAAGCAGTTTTGACTTCCAAATTTTGCAGTGTATACCCTGGGGATCTCTATGTTTTTCCCATCAACTTCAAGCCATACTTGCCAGGGCAAATCTGCACAAGCTCTGCCCATTATATCTCTAGCACCTTCTTTTGCATATCGCAATTTATTTACAAACTGTAGGAGAAGCTTGATTAGACACACACAAACACGAACAGTAAATTGCCAAATACAAGCAATAAAAACTAATCATCTTCAACGATGTCCATTGTTTTTATATATATAGTATCTCCTGGAGAACATATATGGGCAACTGTAAAGATTATTCTCAAGGACGAATAAATAAACATTCTCATATATTATGTTATGAAACAACTATAGTGTAAAGATCACAGAGGCTCAAAATGGCATGTTCCTACCTGACTGTTAAACTTCTCAGGGTTTTCTTCCCGGTTCATATGAAATTCATATGCAACCTTTGCATCACATCCTATACCTGTAACAGAAAAGATTCAGTAATTAGATAGATAAAAAGGTTCTAGTGACAGGGCGCGCAAGCAGCATCAAGAGGCATTACAGTTTTTAGTGCAGTGCTGGTATAAGTACGAAAAGGCAGGTCCAAGCATCACAGCTAAATATAGAAGAATAAAAGGATCTTTTCATTGAATTCTGGCTTAACATCATAAGCCCCCTCCCCCCACCCTAGGCAGGCAAACGGCATCCAAAACCCAAACTAAATAAGACAAAAAGTCACAATGTGCAAACAGATGGAAGATTACCCAAATAATTCAGCATGAACTTTGATTGCACCTTAGGGGTGTCAGAAGCTGATTTTTCTTCAATTATGTTCACTTTCCAACGATCAAGCATTTTAACGGCAGCATGACTCAAATCATGCAGAAAGGGTCTTAGTCCACCTTGCCCTTCAACCATCGCAAATCCACCACCCCATTGCAGGACTCTAGACAAATCATTTCCAGTTCCCAGAGGAAGAACTGCTACTGGTGGAGGAGATTCAAAGTTATGCCGCTCAATAGCATCAAGGACCCAAGCAACAGTCCCATCACCGCCACAGACCAAGACACGGAAGTATTGCAAGTTGCTAAATAATTCTAAACCAGCTTCCGGTCCTTGTGACTGACCAAGTTCAAATACCTGCATTTATGAAAATAAAATTCTTATGCAGTGTGAATGCTTGAATATAGAGACAACACTTCTCATGGCAGATAGATCGATAGAGAGAAGGAAGACAACTGTTAAAAGAATGCCTCTCTCTAATTTTCACTAGATTAGAACTTTATAATATAAACAAATTATTCCACAACTTAGATTATGTCAAGTTACAAAATGAGCTCAAAATAAGGAGGAAAATGAGGATGGTGATAGATCACATTCTAAATGAAGAAGACATATCGGAGAGAACTAGCATTTGTGACTTGGAAGCATGAGGTTCATCCTGGCCAAAACAAAACATTGGACCAAGCTACTAAGTTGAGGCATTCAGATAGTGTTTAAGTACATCTACTATCATTTGCTCATTAGCTAATTATTCTAGTTATTTCCTTTTACAGTATGTGCATGTGACAGCTAAATATACATGATTACTAGTTAACTCTTAATCTTAAATTGGAAGTTCACCTGAACAGGATTCAACAGCATGTTTAATCTCCTTCTTAGGGCAGGACCATTTTGAGCTCCACTTTTAGTATTTATGAAAACCAAAAGAGGTCTAGCATCCTGAGGTAAATCCAATAGTGCATACTTTTTAGATATGCCCAAGATTCTACTTTCCTGCTTGTTCCAGGCCAGTCCGTTCTGGCTACCTTTTCTGCCGCCCAGCTTGTTACATTTTACAGAGTAGCCATTATTCTTCTCGCTGTTGGACAGCTTCAAACCCAACAGGGATCTGATCACATAATCCAACGCTTGCCTTAAAGCAGAATCGTCTTCCACTTTACAATTTATGTGGTCATTTCCATGTCTGTTCCGATGTCGCTTTCGTCTCACATGCCCATTGGCATGCATTTTTTCTGCCAGAGAGCTTAATATTGCGCTACCTTTTGTCTCAGCTTCTAAATCTTTAACATAGAGTGGAGAGAGAATAAGCCTCCTGAGAGGACCCAAATCACAAATATCACCGCATTCTTCGGACATCTTGGCATGGCATTTGACATGTATCAATCGTTGACACCATAAACAATACCAAGTAGGAGATGCATCAAGAAACGGAACACCGCAAGGTTCATCACAATAGAAACAAAATGCAGACATCTCAGGATTCTCGTCCAAGTCAATCCATCTTTCGGACCAATGGTGACGTACATGGCTTAATCCGGCCTGTGCTACACATTTGCAATCCTTTGAGGCAAACAGAGAACAACCAAAATGGGCTGCCACACCACAGATAGAGCAACGATGTACTGGAGAATGTGATGCAGCTTTTGTACTTAAGTTATGTGGAGAAACGAGTGATGAGAGGCACACGCTGCATGTGGATGGCTGCACACTATAAGCAAAATCTTCAATCCACGTATGATGGGATAAGGGAACCTTCAGCTTCTGCCACGCTTGCTTCTTTGCTACAGCAGCAGCTTTAACCCAATTGAGAGATGTCTTCCGTTGCCACTTAAGGAGTACATAAATAACAACCAAGAGTCCAACGGATCCAGTAACCAACCAAGCGAAGATATAGGAACTAAAAAAGTCTGAACTGTTCAGCAACCTCAACAATGAAACACTGGTATCAACCATTGTTAATCCAATGTCTCATTATTCTTTTTCAATTCCTATAAAAAGCTTGGATGCTATTCCCCATGGAGCCAATTCTGGTAATGGAAACCTTAACCTACCAAAAGAAACTTTGTTTAAATCTTACAAAACAAGTTAAGCAAAGTAAAGAAATTTTAATAGATAGTATAGTAGTAAATTAATGTGGCGAAAAATAAACTACATCCAGAAATATATCATATGACGAGCAAGGATAAACGACAACACATTGCTACTTCTTCAGTCAAACTGCATTTCCATCAGAGAGCTGTTCTATCAATGATATCTTAGAGCTAAACATAATAAATGAAGAGCTAAACATGATATAGTATAAGATTATAGATTTTTCAATAACATAATAAATGAGCATGTCTTCTGTAAGAACCATTTTGTTGTCGTAAATCCTGACAAACATAATATGACCTCAGTATCATCTGAAGGAACACTACGAACAAATTCAAACATGCATAATGGAGTTTTAGTAGGTGCAAGAAATAACACATGTATAAACGTGCAATAAAATAGTGCGTAGGATTGTAATTCATGAGTTATATGGTCTCATCAGACATCCACTACAATTAAAAGAAGCAAACTAGACTAAACCTCACTCTTCATGTTTTTCATTCACAAAACAAAGAACCCAATAAAAGGTTGACATTCCACACTTCTGCCACCCCCTAAGAGGATGGCGAATAAAAAAAAACACATGGGTTTGAAGGTAGAATTCTCAATTCACAATGCCCTTAAAAAAGGGCAGCCCGATGCACTAAAGCTCCCACTATGCGTAGGGTCCGGGGAAATGCCCCACTACAAGGGTGTATTGTATGCAGCCTTACCTTGCATTTTTGTAAGAGGCTGTTTTCAAGACTTGAACTTGTGACCTCCTGGTCACATGACATCAACCTTACTAGTTACTCCAAGGCTCCCCTCCCATTCACCATGCCCTCACCATTCATAAATACCCAGGACCAGCTCTGTGGCCAATAAGTCATATGCCTTAGGCCCCAAATTTTACCAAGAATATTAACTGGCACCTTTAATTTTGATATAAGTAGTAAAAAAACATAAGCCAACAAGCTAAAATTAATGCAAATACATTAATCTTCTGTTACTTTATGTATAACTCAGACACGTGTTTAACAATAATATATATGCTATTTTTTTTTTAAAACTAATACACACGTGATGCACTTGCGACGTACAAAATGCACGTGCAACACATGATATGCACGTGGCACAGACAAGAGCGAAATATAAGAACTAAGACATATGTGAAACGCAAGTAGAAGCTAATATTACTAAATATATTTGAGACCTCGTATTACAATTTGATTTTAAGCCATCAATTCTACTAAGCCACCCCCTCTGCCCAAATCCACAACAGCTTCCAACAACAACATTATATCCATCATAATCCCACAAGTAAGACAACAACAACAACAACAAATCCAGTGTATTCCCACATAGTGAGATCTGGGGAAGGTAAGATGTACGCAGTCCATACCTCTACCTCTAAAGAAGTAGAAAGGCTATTTCCGATAGACCCCCGGCTCGAGACACGGTAATAAACAAATTCATAGTAAAGCATGGAACAAGATGGCATAACATAAATACGACACCCACAAGTAATAGTAAACAAAGAAAAGTAAACAGATTCGTAATAAAGCATGAAACAAGGTATCATAACAAGAATACTACCCCCACCAAGTAATGCCCTACACTAGCGACCCAAACTGAACCTAGCCTTCTGCCCTAATTCGCGTCCTCCATATCTTCTTATCTAGGGTCATGTCCTCAATGAGCTGTAACTGCTCCATGTCCCGCCTAATCACCTCTCTCCAGTACTTCTTCGGCCGACCCCTACCCTGCCTAAAATCATCCAAAGCTAGCCTCTCACACCTACGAACCGGGGCATCCATGCCCCTCCTCATCACGTGTCCAAACCATCTCAATCGGACTTCCCGCATCTTATTCTCCACTGGAGTCACACCAACCTTCTCTCTGATAGTCTCATTCCGAACTCTATCCCCCCTAGTCAACCCACACATCCAACACAACATCCGCATTTCCGCCACCTTTCATTTTTTGAATGTGGGAGTTCTTAACTGGTCAACACTCCGCTCCATACAACATGGCCTGACGAACTGCCACCCTGTAGAATTTGCCTTTAAGCTTAGGCGACACCTTCTTATCACACAACACCCCCGAAGCGAGCTTCCACTTCATCCATCTCGCCCCAATACGGTGCGAGACATCCTCGTCAATCTCACCGTTACCCTGAATCACGAACCCAAGACACTTGAAACTATCCCTCTTACATACCACCTGTGATTCCAACTTCACTACCACCTCATTCTCCAGCCTCACGTCATTAAACTTGCATTCCAAATATTTTGTCTTGCTTCTACTCAACCTGAACTCTTTAGACTCAAGAGTTTGTCTCCACACCTCTAATTTATCATTCACACACACCGCGTCTCATCAATCAAAACTACATCATCTGCAAAAAGCATACACCAAGACACCTCTCCTTGAATATGTCGCGTCAACACATCCATCACCAAAGCAAACAAAAAAGGACTAAGAGTAGATCCCTGATGCAATCCTGTCAAGACAGTGAAATGCTATAAGTCTCCTCCTGCCGTCCTCATCTGGGTTTTAGCTCCATCATACATGCCCTTAATTGCTTTAATATATGCCACCGGGACTCCATTCACCTCCGAACATCTCCAAAGCACCTCCCTAGGAACTTTGTCGTATGCCTTCTCCAAGTCGATAAACACCATGTGCAGGTCCTTCTTTCTTTTTCGATACTGTTCCAGCAGTATCCGTCTCAGCCTCACCTTGACCACTCTCTCCCAAATCTTCATAGAGTGACTCAATAACTTAATACCCCTATAGGTATTGCAACTCTGAATGTCACCCTTGTTCTTATAAAGAGGGACCATAGTACTCCACCTCCAAGCCTCGAGCATTTTCGCCGTCTTGAAAATTCCGTTAAACAATCCAGTCAACCACCTTAAACTAGCCTCGCAGAAAACTTCCAAAAATCCACAGGTATCTCATCAGGCCCCGTCGCCCTACCCCTTCGCATCCTGCGAACAGCCTCTCTAACCTCCTCTACCTTAAAACATCTACAATAACTAAAATCCCGACACTCCTCTGAGTGCTCCAGCTCCCCTAACACAATAGCTCTATCCCCTTCGTCATTCGAGAGCCTATGAAAATATGACTGTCATCTATTCTTAATGTGGCCGTCCTCCACCAACACTGTACCATCCTCCCCCTTAATGTACTTCACCTGATCGAGTTCACGATCCTTCCTCTCCCTAGCCTTAGCGAGTCTAAACAACCTTTTTTCCCCTCCTTTCTCCTGTAACCCCACATACAAGCTCTCAAATGCTGCCATCTTAGCCGCCGTAACTGCTAACTTAGCCTCCTTCCTAGCTAACTTGTACTCTTTCCTGTTTACCCGTCTCTTCTTCGTCCTTACTCTCAACCAACTTAGCATACGCCCCTTTCTTGATCTCCACTTTCTTCTTAACCTCTTCAT
>NC_061122.1:927643-927922 GCF_002878395.1 Capsicum annuum | reverse complement strand
ATAGTTATATACTAATTTATAAAACATATACGCATGTATACATTAAATATGCTCGTTTATAGAAGATATATACACAAATATACGCACAATTCAATATATATGTACTACTTTAAGTAAAACGTATACTACAATATATATAGTTATATACTAATTTATAAAACATATACGCATGTATACATTAAATATGCACGTCTATAGAAGATATATACACACATATACGCACCATTCAATGTATATGTACTACTTTAAATAAAACATATACTATAATATATATACATT